>NC_060214.1:132462500-132762500 GCF_021130785.1 Homalodisca vitripennis | reverse complement strand
CTAGTTTATTTACTTTATCGAGATATAAAGAGTATCGATCATCTATACTTTTAAGTAATTCATTATTATGTGTTATTTTCTCATTGAAACGTGTACCAAAATCTTCAAAAAAGTTTATTTTCTCATTAAAACTTGTATCAAAATTTTCCAGAATTTTGTTAACTGCTACACTAATTATTCCATTAACAGTATTTTTATATATATATCAAAGTTTTCTTCTAGTTTATTTACTTTATCAAGTAATTCACCAACATCGTCTACTGATCTTCTATTTCTGGCTTCTAACTTGTCATAGACTTCTGTTGTAAAATCTTTAACATGCTGTTTATGATTCTCGTAATTTTTGTTTAGTTCATTAAACATTTTAATATGATCTTCTAATTGAATCATTACAACAACATCAAATGGATTAATTCCTTTACTAACACTGCTAATTCTTTTTCCTTTAAAATCTAAGGCATTTTTAACATTCGGATCATGTAAATCAACAATATCGATGTTTTCTGATAATTTTAGAGGTTTTAAAATTTGTTCTTTAACAACAACATCATGTTTGTCAATACCAGGTCGAACACCGACAATTCTTTTCTTATTAGCCAAACTAACATAATTCTTTTCAACTTTGATCGCTTCAGTAATTTCATCAGCTTTTTTCGATGTGAGACATTAAATTGGTAAATAATTTTTTTACACCATCATCATCGACTTCTTTTTTCCAATGTTTTTTATTTTATCAGCAACTTCATTTGAACTCATGAAATTTGCAAGTTTGTTATCATATTCTGCTTTAAAATCTTCAATCTCGACAGCAAACATATCTGAATCTGGAAGGTTTTGTAATAAATTTTCTAACTTGTTATCAAACTCATTTCTCAAACTATCAAAATTGAAACTATTATCTACATTTTGAATAATTTGTGTTCCAAATACGTCAAAAATATTTTGTGAATCCATATTTATTAAGCAATAATTTGTTAACAACTTCTTTAAAAATCTTTACCATTACTCAGTTCATTCAAAACAAAAACACATAAAATGACCACAAATTGGGGGATCTTTATAGTCTTGAATCTGAGAATCATTGTAGTAGACGCTTGATTTTTTTTCAAATATTTGAATCAATTCTATAGGTGGTTTGTCCTCAATTCTTCCATACGAATCAAAATAACATGCATTCTTATCATTTTTATAATAACAAATCCAATGCGTTCCACTTCCCATAATCGAGTCTAAATTCACAATTCCACATTCAAATTTCTTAACTTTTTCAGGTAATGTATCTCTCATGAAGATTCCTCTAAAATGTTTAATATTTTTGCAGATTTCTTCCAATTCCCCGAATGTTAAAGGTTTAAATTTTTTTTTCAAATGTTTGATTTCACGTAATTCAAAGTTTTTTCATCTAATCCAGATCCTGTAACATCTTCCAACTCTTTATCTAACCAATTTTAAAATGTTTCGAACAATAGGGAATCACATCTTTTTTAACGATTGGAGCAGCTTTATTACGAACATAAGGAACAACATTTTTAACAACTGGAATATTTTCTCCAAAAATCTAATAAATCTTTCAAAAGTCCACCATTTTTGAGTTCTTTCAACTGATTATAAGAAAATTCTATTCTGGTTCCTTTATTGTTTTTCTTATGTTTTTTCGAGTTTATTGTATTGTCTATTTGTTAAAAATATCTTATCTTCGCCATTTTTTAGTTGATCTATTTTAAATTGAATACTAACGGGTATTTTCCTTCTTAAAAGCGGATTTTATTTTTTCTTTTCTGATTTTTGCTGAAATTTACATTCACCTCCATTTATATAGTTTAAAATTTCAAGTTCTCTTCGATTCCCATTCCTAGTTTTCTCTTCAAAAAACATTGCTCCAGCTGTTGGAGAGCGCAACAAATCTTTCACCTAAACTAGCAATCTTTTGATAAAAATCTATCCATTGCTTTTATCTTGCAAAACTTTATCTGCTATATGTCTGGAATTTGTGTCTCTATGTTTTGCATAAAAAAAAAAAAATATCGTGTTCCATAGCAGCTTGATCTAATTTATTTATACCAGGATCTCCTCTTTTTAGTCTTTTTTCGAGTTTTGTGCCAGGCCCCAGATACTGATAAGTTGGTACGTGTAATTTCAAAAGGTAAATTGTTGATAAAATCATTCAAAAGTCCACTACCCTCAATCATAGATGAACTTATTGCCGGCAAAACTCGTTTTAAATATTTAATTCCATCAGGTTTTTCAATCATTTCATCAAGTTTTGTTCGAAATAAAATCTTTAATCGCTTTCTTTTTCGTTCAAAAAATTGTTGTTTCCAGCCTTTTCTTGAGCATAAATATAATTAATAATTCCATCGAGTTTTGTCAAATCGTCGATATATCTGTATTCAATCTTATTAATCCACTGTATTTTCTCACACCTGATCCTTCGATTCTTTTTTCCCAAATTGGTTTAATCAAATTGAGATATTTTTTACCTTTACTTGACTTTGGTTTCTTAGTTGATGGATCATTATTTTTTGTAAATTGAATCAGATTTCCATAAAATTTCAGTATACTTTTTCAAGTCTTCTTCAGAATATAAACCGTCTTTTGGAACATCAGTGCCTGTTAATAATCTCCATAAACCTTGAGTTCCTTTATATGTTTTTTCATTAATAATGATATCATTATGCTCAAAATTCACGGGCAAATTTCCAATCATAAAACTTTTCTTTTTTTCTGTCCCAATACAAACCAAATTTATCATCCTTTGCTCTAGGAAGAAATTTTTTACCAATTTCACCAATTATTATATCCGTTGTTCCAGGACTTATTGGTTCAACTATGGTAGAGTCTTCAATGATTCGAGGTCTAAATGGTGTTGAAGATGGTAATTTTGGCAATTCAAACTCAGATTCTGGTATCGAAATATCAGCAAATTGTCGTACAACTGGAACCAAATTCATCAAATTTTGATTATCGCTTAAAACATTTTCAATTTTGCCCTCAACATTTTTTATTGCAGATGTTACAGGTTGATTAATTTTTTGAATAAGTTCTTGTTCTGGTTCTTCTTCCATTCGAATCTGTTCTTTAAATTCTTTGATTAATTTCTTTTCGATTTGATCGAAGTTTTTTCGCTTCTTCAGAAGTTACGTTCGCCATTTTATTTAGGAAAATTTTGAAACGTGGAACGTAAAAACGTGAACGTGGAACGTAAAACGTGAACGTGGAACGTGAAACACGAACGTGAAACACGAACGTGAAACGTAAACACGAACGTAAAACATGAACGAGAAACACGAACGTGAAACACGAACGTGAAACGTAAACACGAACGTGAAACATGAACGTGAAACATGAACGTGAAACATGAACGTGAAACGTAAAACGTGAACGTGGAACGTAAAAACGAGAACACGAAACGTAAACGTGAACGTAAAAACATGAAAACAACTAGATTATCACACGTTTATATTGGAAAATTTATTCAAATATTTGCCATTTTTAGGCTTCAAAGTTAGATTAATAGTTAAAAATCCGTAGTCTTCCTTCCAAATTTTATCACACAATTCATTAAAGTGGTTAAAACTCATATCAGATCCCACATAATTGTTGTAAATCTTTCTCGAATAGTGATCGTCTTGCTTAAAAACACACAACATATTCAAATTATTTCTAATAACTTGTTTATCAACCTTTGAAAAGCATTGGGAAAGATAGATACAAGATATGTTTTTTGTGACGGGACATTACGAAATATTCCTTAATAACGTCTTGATTTTCTAAAATACAATCATCAAAAACGATTAACGAATTGGGTTTACATTCGCTTAACGGAACTATGTCCTCAGAAGCATTATAAAAATGTGATATTTTTTTGTTTAAGTTTTTCTCAATATTTTCAAATCTTTCTTGTAATTTTTTTATAGGCGTCTTGTTCTAAAGATTTACTAAAAAACATACAAATTGGAATAAGGAATCAAACCCTATTGTAGCATAAAATTCAATAATAAAGTTGTTTTTTTATTTTTTTCTTTTTGTTCCACATCCACTTTGAAGCCAACAATTAACAATCTGATTGGTTGATTCTTTTCTTATATTTCCTTCAAACGTTTGGAGAAGTTTTTAATCTGATCTTTTTGCTTTAAAAATTTTCCATTTAAATAGAAGATTTTCATCTTGAAGCAACGCTTGCGAAAATGAAGCTGTTTCAAGCTTGACTTTCAGAACAGCTCTAAATTATCGTTTTAAACTTGGAACACTCCTATACACTTAGACGGAAGAATCACAATTATTTTATCGGTTTTAAGAACTCTCGATTTTAATATTCTGACAATTTTCGTAATAAACTTATTAGTGAAAAGTTCTCCTATATTGCATAGGATTTTAGTGAGAAGAACAATAACAAAATATTATTGGTATTAAAACCAATGGATATTATACCTTTCGATCAAAATAAAAAATTCCCTTAAAAATTATCTGAACAAACATTCAAACAATCAGATAACATCTTTAAACCTTTGACGACAAAACAAGTTTTGAAATGCAAAAAAAAAATTATCTCTCTAATAAAAATTCAAATAAAAACACCAGTAAGAAATAATGTTTTCAGCAATTATTGTGAGATTTTATTAGGGTTTGTTACCCAAGAAACTCATTGTAGCCCAAATCAGGTATATTTAGGAATAGATAAAAACGCCAAAATTTATAGCCGCTTTATCGATGTAATTGAAGTACATTGTCAATCTCGATGTGAACCTAGTTTTGAAAATCATACCGAAACATCTTCACAAAGAATCTGAAATTTTTGTACACTTTTTTCCCAAATGTTGCTTCATGGATCAAAAATTAGTGAAAAACCGAATGAAATCGAATTTATATTCCAATTTAGAAAAAAATATGAAAAGAATTCAAAAAATTCGTCCTTAACTGTTCAAGACTCTGATGTGGACAAATTTATTAAATAATGAGAGTAACCAACAACAATAATATTTAAGATTAGAAAAAAAGGTGGACATAAAAAATGACGTTTGATTGATGAATGACAAAATTCAATTATTTTATTTACTTAAAAAAACAAGACGTCCTATGCCATAGACCCTTTCGCAAACACTCTTCATCCTGACACTGTTTTTATATCAATGGAATCTGGCCTTCATTTCTCAAAATAAAAAATTATTACTAGTTAAATTTCTCATTTCTATTCTAAATAGGAGTTCCAGATGTAGACCTACACAATAATCCAACTTCTAAGATTAAAAGCAAACATATCTTTACAATATTGTATGACGAAAATAATGAATTTATCTTGGGTTTAAGGACTAAAGATGTTGCAGAAATACTTGGAATTTAAAAATACGAGAGACAAGCTATCATATCTGATTCATGTTATACGAAAAATACAAAAATAAGCTTTGAAAACATATGAGATTCTGACAAGGGCTTATCGAATCGTCGACTCTTCACAAAAATTTAAACATCCAGACAATATTTTTCATCAATGAACCAGGCATATCAATTCTTTAATACTGAAATCTAAATGAAGAATTTGCCCAGAAGGAACGCTTGTTCAAAATTGGGTTTTAGAGAGAGTAGTTTTACCGAGTATTCAGAAAATATGGCGAGTACAAACTTGAGCAAACGAAACATAAAGCAGTTAAAAGATCGAAATAAAACAAAGGTCACCAAATTAAAGATGAAATGAAATCATTGAAAACCCACGAGAATCAATGAATTGGCACATGGAAATTAATGAGAGAGAGATAATGGTATGTAAAGATTTTGATAAGAAAAACACCATGATTTTTGTGTTATATTAAGACAGAATCACCATGTGGGAAATGGCTCTTATTACGTTATCTAGATAGCTCAGAAAACGACGAAATAACCAAACCGATCTAAAACATCTAAAATAATAATTTATCCTGAATTAGAGATTTTGTTCATTGATGACGACACCAAACATTCTATCAAATCTGTATAAAACCAATGAAAGAATCTTTGATTATTTTATACAACGGAAATCATTTTACTAACAAAATATGGCAGAATCCTCGACTGGGATTTATTCTATAGAATATCTAAATAACACGGATGAAAATGGTTAAGACTCTCGATTTTATTATATTTTTGTTTGTAAATGTTTAGCATAACTAGGTAACCATTGTAAAATCTTTTTTTCATATTCACAACGAATTTTCGTTTTTATAACTTTCGCTGAGAAATTTTTTTAGCACAATCTTTGCAAAAAGCATCATTTTCATAGTCTTTACTATACTTGCCAGTTATTAAAATTCAGAAATATTCTTTAATTTCTTTACAAAGAGTAACACCTTTTTTTTTTCTCTTCTAAAGTTAATTTGGTTCATTTTAATCATATAATTCCTTACAATAACAGGTCTTTTCTATTCTCATTCTTGACACTATTGTACATTTCTTTTGAGACTCCCATTTAAATATGAAAAAAATTATGTACACAATGAAAATGTATTAAACTACTATAACTTATGATATTTGGTTTCGTAAATGTTTTTTGATAATTATTTAACGATTTAATAGTTCCTTCTCACATTCACATTGAGTTAATCTTCATAATATAATCTATGGTGATTCTTCGTTTACACAATCTTTAACAATATGAGTCCTTTCTTATCTCTACTATAGTGATCACTATATTTTGTTTTAGAACTCTGCAAGATTTTTATTAGTTTTCTGTTACATTTAAGACATTCTTTTCTCTTATCCATAAGTTTAATTTTTTCTATTTTATCATACAGCTCTTTCATGATACTTCCTATAAACAATCTTTACAATTATAATTAATTTCATCTTTTCTATTTCTTATCTTTATAAAATTTCTTCAAAACCTTTTAATTCTTTGCTAACATTGAACATTTCATTTAGGGGCCTCCATTTATATAGAAAAAATCTTTGAACTTTCTCAATTCATATTTCATAAAACTGGTTTCCGGTTTTATTTCTTCATTATTTACAATCTTTTATAACTATAAGTATACAGTTTAAGATCTGTGGTTATTAATTTGATCAAATCACAAAGATTTCTCTTGACCAATTTTGTCTCTTATATTTGCTCGAAAATGTTTGTTTTTTACTAACAATTCTTACATGGATCATTGACTTTAAATTTTAGTTTTTTCAGTGTGGAATTTTCAGGTGGAACATACTTGAAAACGGATCTCTAATAACTCCTTTTCTGCATCCTTATCTACCGTCTTTCGGTTTACCATTTTGATTGTGCTGTGAACTGTAATCGTTATCTATAATAATTGTTTTTACGATTTTTTGAAGAATATCGATCCATTTAAAGATTTTTATTAATCTCAAAAATTACTTTCATTCTCCTCATTTTGAGTTCTGTTATATCACTCTACAATTACTTGATTTATCTCTTCATTTTCAGTATGTGATAAATCTTAATGTTGTATTTCCTCAAAAACATTCGTTAAATTCTTTATTTATTGAAACTCCTAAACCCTTATCTGTATGAAGAAGATTCGGAGGTTTATGCCCGATCTTTATAGCATCTTTTACTATATCTTCGAAGAAGCTTTTGAAAATATCCTTGCGTTTTTTTTCTTTTGATAGCTCTTGACCAAGCATATTTTTGAGAAAGTTATCATCATAACATTTAACATATACTTAAAATCCATCATTTTGATCTACTGAAATAGTTAGACATTAAATTTAAAACTAAATCTGCTGCCATAAAAAAATATCGTCAAGTTCCTAATGTTATAATTTTTTTCTCTTTTTAAACTTTTTTCGTGACTGGTGCATGAAAATTTCTCGAGCTTCAATCTCTATCTCATCTTTAGTCTTCAATTCTTGCTTAACAGTTTTATGGGATTTGGATTCTTTATAAACTTACTCTTGTTTGTCTTACATTTTGAACATTTTTGCAGCAATTTTCTATACATATCCATTTTGAGTTTGAACGATTTTTTAGAATCTATATTTTGTCGTTTTCTTTTTAAAACTTGTGACAGTGAATTAAATCATCTTCCCCTGTACCATATCAAAAGTTTCCAAGTTATATTTAAATTCGTCTAATATATCTATTTTATATCCTATCTACGGTACTGTAATCGATCTTAATTTTCTAGGGACAATTCTCTTATCATCTTTAGCGTTTCAGTGCCCAGCGTTGTTTATGGTAACTGTGTTGACAAATTCATGTTTGTTGATTTGAAGCTTTTTTATTACAGTCATCTCCCTAAATTCCTTCTTTATCTTCGAACATACACATCTCTTCAAGTTTTCGATATTTATTGTTTTGATTTACAACGCTTCTCTTAATTCCTTTACACTCTAACTGGATTTTTGTCTAGATATTTGTACGCAGTACATCTTTGATCTTTAAAACCACAAAATTCTTCTAATATCTCGAACCGTTTCAATTTCGTCTTTGAATTTTCCAATAACTTCCTTAGTTTTAAGTAAAGCGAAACATCCGTGATCTTTTGGATAATCGCTCGTATCAAAGATACCTCTATATTTTCTTTAATAATTTTAAACAGGATCTCGTTTTCAATTCTAAGGAAATAACTGGTCATGTATCCATGTAGCTGGTGCATTTGATTCAAATCTGGATCAAACTTCTTTAATTTGTTGTAATAAAACTCGTACATTTTTAGCAATTTTGAGAGGTCGAGAACTGAAAATCGCTATGTAAATCGGTTTGTTAAATTTAACCTTTTTGTTTGTACATGTGACTTTTCGCTATACAGTTGTCGTCAAAGATATTGAAACATTTGAAATTCGTTTTTTTCTTTAGCTCTTGTTTCATTGAAAATTCTTCATTTCCAAGCTTAATATCACATCTTTTTCCCTCACATTTTTCCATAGATTTTCACAAAAACTGAGTTGTTCATCAGCTTATAAAAGTCCTTTTCAAAGTCGCCTGTAGCCTTTGGTTCTCATGTTTGTGTTAAAAACAATGTATGCTTTTCATAAAAGGCTTCTTATCGAAATGCAATAGACTCTATTCACGATGTATTCAAAATCATACCTTATTCCAAATAGAAAATTCAAAATTTCTCGAATGAACAACGTATTCAGTTTTATCCAGTAGAGGTGTGCAAAGTTTGTTTTTTAAAATGTTCTGGAGCAAGAGTAAAATCCATGTGATGTTCGGTGTAAAATTTGTTGGATATCCATGATCGACTTCGAGAATATAGCCATAATCTTCGTCGCCAGTTGAGTTTCTAAAAATTGTTTCTTGCCACTCTCTTTTGTTATATCGTTTTAGGATCCATCCACTTGATATCACTAAACGGCAGTTTTTTGCATAAGACCATACACATAAAAGGTTTTTTGCATCGAGATAGAAGTAAATGTTTTTCGGGCTTTGTCGTATCAAAATCTTTTAAATATTTGTTATTTGCTTTCACATATCGTTTAATACACCTGAAGAAATGCCGTCCGCGAATACCTTTTTTTCGATCATCAAAGTAACATATTATAATCACTAATTAGTTGTAAATTCTATCTTCGTTAATTGGGGGGGGGGGGGGGTGGGGGGGGGGGGGGGTGGGGGGGGGGGGGGGTGGGGGGGGGGGGGGGTGGGGGGGGGGGGGGGTGGGGGGGGGGGGGGGTGGGAACGATATGTGTAAGTGATAAAAGAATAAAATTATTCTATTTTATAAAACCTAATTTCAGCTAAATGCAAATTAATGTCTGAATATCAGCTTGTTTGATTATTTGATTATTTGAATTTCTTATTACAAATATAAACATACAGTTATAATTTCAGTTAAAATAACTAACTGAGCGTAAGCGAAATCATAACTAAAATTAATGAAAAGCATTTCAGTACTGTATGTCTGTTTCTCTATACGTATATTCCAAGAACGTAATACTTATATATTTGAAAATATTTATTTCAGATCCATTTCTATATGGGCAATATTGAGTTCGATGGTGGTGCATGTCACCCCCATGAGATTTGGCTTAGCGTTAGCTAATTCTTTTACATTCTTTTTTTTACCAAGTAACCTTGAAGGGAAGAAGAAATTAAAGGAATATATTAATTTTAATATACAATAAGTGAAATCATATGATATTTTGACATTCATTTAACATATGAACGTTAATAACTGGTGTTTTGACGTAGTTGGAGACAATAGTATGCGATCAATTTGAAGTGAGTTTTAGATTTGGAAAAGTCTGTTTTAAAACGATGCATGGCGAGTTCAAACGACTAGTTTATAGGCACACGGGGACGTAAAAATGCAATTAATTTGTTTAAATCCTGCCAGAATCCTGTCCGGGTGATTCTCTTCATCTTTTACTATAATCAATTTTTTCTGCTCTTCTTCTTGAGCTTTCTTTTCAAATCCACCGACAATATTTCTCGAAGAAAACGTACACCATTTAAAAAAAGATTAGCTTTGGGTTAAAAATTCCCACACATATTTAGGACGCTTATTCTACCTCGAACGAGATAAAAGCAAATATGAGAGGTTGAAGTTGTCCAAAGAGAGGCAAATTCATGAAGGATAACATTTTCAAGTACACCAAAAGTTTCTTTTTTTATCCTGAATCTGAAACCGAGTGTATAGAATAATCAATAAAATAAACTCGATATCATAGCAAAGACCTATCGTCCAAAATTGGCAAAATTTGTCAACAAGTAGTAAAGCAGCCATATTGATCCCTGTTGGTCATAGTGGACGTGGATTTGATTGAGCTTTAGTCAATCACAATACTTATATTACTACTAGATCTCATCTGTAAATGAGGGCGTTATTATTATTGGAAGTTTTCGGATAGAAATTAGCCTATTTAAGATAAATTTCCACAACGAAGCCGAAATATTTCAAGAATATAATAAGAAGATAACAGTAATAAACCTAAATCAAAGTGGCTTAATTTTTATTCTATTTCAATTTATCGTAGTGTGAAAACTTGTACTCTAACAGAACGTTACACAATCAATATTCCTATTTATGTGTGCGTATTGTATAGTAATTAGGTTTACTGATATTACAGACAACTTAAATAAAAAAAATTCAAACCACTTTATTTTGAAATGTCCATACTATATTGTACGTTCTCACGAATATACTTTGTTGTAACAATTGTTTGTGGAACAATGTTAATGTTTGTCATACTTACTTTATAATTGACTCTTAATAAGTCTTATTCAAGTATTTTTCGAGCTGCGATTAAGTTTAATCATATATAAAATTATTGTTCAATTAAGAATGTTTAATGAATTTCATACAAATAATGAAAATAAAAAAAAATCACTTTTTATAAACATACCCACTAAGCTACAATGAAAAGTTGTTATTTTTTAGGAATATATGAAATAGGGAATGTAAGACTTTATAAACAGCTGTATTCGTGTTTTGAGAAACTGATATGTCCTAAGTTATCAGTTGTAAATATACAAAACCCTTTTCCAAATTGTTTTTATAATATGATTGTTCAATTGTATAACAGTTATTGATGATCTTGATGATCTCATACAATTTCCTTATTCATCAGAGTAAGAGATAAATCATTGCAAGCTGACGATTAGCTTTTATTATTTATTAACAATGTGAAGAGATATAAATCTAATACTAGTGTCATCGCAAGAAACTACTATTCTACACTCATACAAAGTATATTTACTTTATCTCAGGCCAAGCGCATTAAAAACAGTTTATTTTTCCACAACCAAGGCTTAAAATGATACGTCTTGTACAATAGTCCACTTTGACACCAATAAAACTGTTACTTTATGTCAATATTTATGCTAGATATTACTGTTGTTTCATAATTTTAATTCCCTTGTCGGTTACTTTTCACAAATCCTCCGTACCAGTGGGAGACGTGAAGAGACCAATAAATCTAAAAAACGTAGCAGTTGATAATTAAAGAAAATGCAAAGTAGGACGTGACGGCACGTTTGTCGATTGTGAAAATATTCGTGAATATTGGATACGTGACTTGGCTTCAGCGAGATATATTGCAGTTCCGTAAACACCCTATTTATATTTCACCAGTTTTTCTGAACTTGCAATTTCGCGATAAAAGTATCTACAGTTAAGCTATTATTTATGTTAAGTGTTATTCATTAAGGTAAAAGTTATTCATCGATTTACTATAAGGACTCTCAAAAAGTGATATAAAACTTTAAACGAAAGAAATAAAGTGTTCAAATTAACATTTAAAATCTGTGGTATATTTCAAAAATACAGGATAATATTCATTAACATTACTCATGAGGCTTTAAAACTTCTATTCCTGTCTTTTTGTCCACTGACATATCGAGAACTAATTGACCTCTCGACATTAAATTGATACGAAGGTTCGTGTCTGTGTACGGTCCATCTGTCTTTTTGTCCACTGACATATCGAGAACTAATTGACCTCTCGACATTAAATTGATATGAAACCTCTCGACATTAAATTGCTACGAAGGTTCGTGTCTGTGTACGGTCCATCAAGTTCGATGATGGATGCATTTTACTCCATGATATTTAGCTGAGCATTAGCTAGCATTGTTAATTTGCTTTTATAAGCAACATTGGTGAGGAAGAGAAAATCATAGAATAAATAAACTTGTCAAGAAACGGAACAAAATCATATAAGTTTTAGAACAAGTAAAACAGTAACACGTGTATCCCAACTATCCGTAAGAGACGTCGCGAAAAGATTTAATCTATAGACTTTAAATTTTACATGCAACTTAATTTCTTCATACCTCCGTCTATGATAGTCATATTATGATGAATCTGCCTTATTAAATCATGTCATATAATACGATTGCATTAATCCATTTTGTCTTCCTGGGGTTACAAAAGATTGGTGTGAATACTTTTTTTAGCTTATTATAAAGTTTAATACCACTCTCTTGAAAGTACACATCTTTTCTGTAAAGACAGAGACAGACATGTCAAGAGTTGAGCATTGCGTATTCAACTTTATCAAAATATGTTACGTGACACGTGGTGTGGCGTTCTCCTATCTTGTGTAGAATATATCTGTCCCAGTTTATGAATGGTAGATAAGCCTGATGTTGGAGTTGTCTGAAGGATTTTCATTCAGAAAAAAATAGTTACTATTTAAATATTTATGTGAAAAAGACGAGGAAGGAATATGGGGCGTAAAAGATTCCATCCACTGCTGAGATTGCAAAGAAACCCACCTTCTTCGATCCTGCCTCTACTTGTCAATGCGAACTCAACAACAGCTATGCAATTATACGCTTTTACTCAGGGTGAAAAGAGGATTCTGCATCTATCTACCTTGATACTGTAACTTTACTAGACGGTACTATGGACAAAACATTTCACTTAGATAATGTCAGGCCCATGTGATATCGCCGCCTGCTCAACCTAATCCAAATATGTTTGAAATACTATAGGTTAGGAATAAAACATACCGTCAGTAAAAAAAAGAAACTCGCAGATTCTCAATTTCAAATTCCACATATTGCGGCACATCTTTCAAACACTGTTTTATACCTCGCTCTACGCCATCAACTGCACGATTACTTGTCTGCAATTTAAAAACCAACGACCTCCTTTTATAGATGCTTTATATGGCTTCCTGAACCCCATTTGGCACTACTAACTTTTCCAAAACATCATATACATATTTATTGATTCATCTAGAGACGTAAAGTACTACAACTTCAACCTCGTTACTAACAAAACAAAGTTAAACAAAATTGTATTGCTTTGTAGAAAATATTCAAGGCTACCATTCAAATGATGCTGATGTTTAAAATTTGGCTGCCCGAATAAAACCATAGTTTAAAATAGTCATACTAACAAAAAGTACGATCAAAAAGTTTAGTGAAACCGAAATTGATGTTGCATAAAGACCAGTAAGTAATACTAGGGAATACTTTCATTGTTCTATGAATATATATTACATAACCTATTCCTTCTATTCGATCCATTCGTATGTAATTAATAGGAGTAACGACTTCATGCTGTTGTAAATGAAAGAGTGATGCTATCGTGTAGATCCTCCTCTTAGCCCGCCGGATCCTAGACGAAGCACAAATTAACCTCTCCAATGCATTAAAAAACTTGCTATTAGAATATAGTTGGTGATTAACCAACAAATGGTAGTGATGTGTACGGAAAGTGGAGGAATTCCGCTGACTCTGGACACATTATCAAGCATCTGCCTCGCAGATTTGCCCATTATCTTACTTTTAAACATCTTTTGATGTTTTGTATAAAAACACTGGCATGATTTATACACAATCGTAAATTAAATAGTCGTAACAATTAGTTAAAACATTAGGGACTGTTACAGTTTTTAGGAAAAAGTTCAGAGATAATGTGTTAATGATACTTTTTATTAAGTTTTACCTCACGACTTGAATTTGGTATCTGCACAATGCAATTTTTTATTTCGTGAAATTATTATTTTTGTGAAAATAATCTTTATTCAAATAAGTGATATATTTATATAATATTCTTTAAATAGGATATTCACCAATATAATTGAATGTTTTATTTTATGTTTTACATAAAATTGTTTCTTATTTTGTGTGTGGATTGATCCTATTGTTTAGTACAAGTTATAGTATATCACGCTTTCATAAATAAAGAGGAAATATTAATATTATAGAGAGTGTTTGAAATATCAGAACTCCTTAAAATACAGAACGTAACTACTCACTAAGGACGGAATTACTATTCTTCACTCTGTTAACACTAATGTTGGGGAGATAATTTATACATCTATCTTTTAGGAGGTATATTGAAACTTTGATTTCAAAAATTCTTTCAAAATTAGTCTGGGTATTTTTGCTACACACATATTTCGTTCTTAATATAATTAAATTCTGATTATTAAGGCCTCTTATGGAGCCAAGTCGATACAGTTACCTCATCTCTCCTTACATAAAATATTAAATTATAGAAGGAAGCATTTGAGTGGTAGTAAGACATTGCATACAGTTTGCATATGTTTCAAAGACTATTTCTATTTCTATAAATTAAATATGAATTATTAAAAAAATATTATTTGATTATATCATTAATATGTTTTTATAGGTTTGTATATACCAGCAGTGGGTATTTAAAGTTTATACTTTCTTTTATAAACAAATATTATTAACAAATATAAAATGCATGTTTCTATGGACAAAATTATGTTTAGACAAAGAGAAACTCCAGACTGTCCGAGTTCTCTTGTTCCCTTGTAATTCAGGGTTTAAATTAGGCCACTTTCAGATTGTTGAAGTTAATGTATACACTCCTAAAACTTATTATCACTGTGTTGTTTTCACGGATTTCGTCTAAACAACTATGCCAATCATATTATCTCAACAATAACCTGGGTAGTTATAATTTTTGCTTCCTTAACTATTTTATCAAGAATTTATTTTATCAAGTTCATAATTATTTAACTTCAAAAGCAGTATTACTGAAAATATCTGCGGCTAGGTGTTAATAATTAGTGAAAGGTATCTATATAGTGCACGATTATGTAGGAGACTGACTAACATAAGAAGACAAATATAATTAATAAGGAGGAAATAAAATAGTACTGCTAGTATTAAAATTAATTGCTTCATCGTGTGTTTCGAGTATTAACGGTCTAGTGTATTTGGCTAGTGGTAGTTGGGTGCCATTGGCTAGTGTTGGTCGAGTATCTTTGGCTAGTGGGGGTCGTGTGTTTTTGGCTAAGGTATTAGTGTATTCGTGTATCATTGGCTAGTAGAAAGGATCAGTAAAGTGCATGATTAAGTGGAAGAGTGACTATCAACAAGAAGACAAATGTAATAAACAACGTGCTTGTATTCAGCATGTAAACTAAATTGGGAGCAAGCCATAAATTACCTGGACCTAGTTGTCATGCAGGAAGCAAGCCAAACGTCGTGCAACAGTACAAATGTAATAAACAACGTGCTTGTATTCAGCATGTAAACTAAATTGGGAGCAAGCCATAAATTACCTGGACCTAGTTGTCATGCAGGAAGCAAGCCAAACGTCGTGCAACAGTACAAATGTAATAAAACAACGTGCTTGTATTCAGCATGTAAACTAAATTGGGAGCAAGCCATAAATTACCTGGACCTAGTTGTCATGCAGGAAGCAAGCCAAAACGTCGTGCAACAGTACAAATGTAATAAACAACGTGCTTGTATTCAGCATGTAAACTAAATTGGGAGCAAGCCATAAATTACCTGGACCTAGTTGTCATGCAGGAAGCAAGCCAAACGTCGTGCAACAGTACAAATGTAATACACAACGTGCTTGTATTCAGCATGTAAACTAAATTGGGAGCAAGCCATAAATTACCTGGACCTAGTTGTCATGCAGGAAGCAAGCCAAACGTCGTGTGCAAACAGTACAAATGTAATAAACAACGTGCTTGTATTCAGCATGTAAACTAAATTGGGAGCAAGCCATAAATTACCTGGACCTAGTTGTCATGCAGGAAGCAAGCCAAACGTCGTGCAACAGTACAAATGTAATAAACAACGTGCTTGTATTCAGCATGTAAACTAAATTGGGAGCAAGCCATAAATTACCTGGACCTAGTTGTCATGCAGGAAGCAAGCCAAACGTCGTGCAACAGTACAAATGTAATAAACAACGTGCTTGTATTCAGCATGTAAACTAAATTGGGAGCAAGCCATAAATTACCTGGACCTAGTTGTCATGCAGGAAGCAAGCCAAACGTCGTGCAACCGTACAAATGTAATAAACAACGTGCTTGTATTCAGCATGTAAACTAAATTGGGAGCAAGCCATAAATTACCTGGACCTAGTTGTCATGCAGGAAGCAAGCCAAACGTCGTGCAACCGTACAAATGTAATAAACAACGTGCTTGTATTCAGCATGTAAACTAAATTGGGAGCAAGCCATAAATTACCTGGACCTAGTTGTCATGCAGGAAGCAAGCCAAACGTCGTGCAACAGTACAAATGTAATAAACAACGTGCTTGTATTCAGCATGTAAACTAAATTGGGAGCAAGCCATAAATTACCTGGACCTAGTTGTCATGCAGGAAGCAAGCCAAACGTCGTGCAACAGTACAAATGTAATAAACAACGTGCTTGTATTCAGCATGTAAACTAAATTGGGAGCAAGCCATAAATTACCTGGACCTAGTTGTCATGCAGGAAGCAAGCCAAACGTCGTGCAACAGTACAAATGTAATAAACAACGTGCTTGTATTCAGCATGTAAACTAAATTGGGAGCAAGCCATAAATTACCTGGACCTAGTTGTCATGCAGGAAGCAAGCCAAACGTCGTGCAACAGTACAAATGTAATAAACAACGTGCTTGTATTCAGCATGTAAACTAAATTGGGAGCAAGCCATAAATTACCTGGACCTAGTTGTCATGCAGGAAGCAAGCCAAACGTCGTGCAACAGTACAAATGTAATAAACAACGTGCTTGTATTCAGCATGTAAACTAAATTGGGAGCAAGCCATAAATTACCTGGACCTAGTTGTCATGCAGGAAGCAAGCCAAACGTCGTGCAACCGTACAAATGTAATAAACAACGTGCTTGTATTCAGCATGTAAACTAAATTGGGAGCAAGCCATAAATTACCTGGACCTAGTTGTCATGCAGGAAGCAAGCCAAACGTCGTGCAACCGTACAAATGTAATAAACAACGTGCTTGTATTCAGCATGTAAACTAAATTGGGAGCAAGCCATAAATTACCTGGACCTAGTTGTCATGCAGGAAGCAAGCCAAACGTCGTGCAACCGTACAAATGTAATAAACAACGTGCTTGTATTCAGCATGTAAAACTAAATTGGGAGCAAGCCATAAATTACCTGGACCTAGTTGTCATGCAGGAAGCAAGCCAAACGTCGTGCAACAGTACAAATGTAATAAACAACGTGCTTGTATTCAGCATGTAAACTAAATTGGGAGCAAGCC
Source organism: Homalodisca vitripennis (assembly GCF_021130785.1). Taxonomy (NCBI): domain Eukaryota; kingdom Metazoa; phylum Arthropoda; class Insecta; order Hemiptera; family Cicadellidae; genus Homalodisca; species Homalodisca vitripennis. Next base: position 132,744,627 of record NC_060214.1, on the reverse strand, counting down.
ATAAATTACCTGGACCTAGTTGTCATGCAGGAAGCAAGCCAAACGTCGTGCAACAGTACAAATGTAATAAACAACATGCTTGTATTCAGCATGTAAACTAAATTGAGAGCAAGTAATAAATTACCTGGACCTAGTTGTCATGCAGGAAGCAAGCCAAACGTCGTGCAACAGTACAAATAATTGAATTCTTCAGAAACTTACATCTTTCAACCTTGAGTATTTTAATATATTTTAATCGTGAACATATAATATTCGTGAAAACTTCCAGAAACAAATTTTAAAATGTCGGCGACTGTGTGTCGTAATCCACGAGTTCTAATGAGGTTTACCTTAGTTATCAAGAAAATTAATAAACTGAAGAAAATACTATAACAATCTAAACAATCAATATAAACAATGATACGAGGATTTCGTACATATATAAATTCTTTAAGTATTAAAAAACGGAACAATCCGTTTCGAACATTATAATCCATAATGTTCATCAGCTGTCAAAAATCCTCAAGGCGTATGGTTACGCATGGCATATTTTTACGAACAAAAATGCTGAAAATAACTAACCGAAGACGTAAAAATCAATAAAAAAAACTTCGTTGGTCCAGAGTTCACCATATAATACTCTCCTCATCTATTGAGTTAGTACATATGTGCTGTATATTCTTCACAATCTAGTGAGTAAAGTATTAAATCAGCTTATTTTATAATGTTCTGTTCAAAAATGGCTCTAGTCTTCGGCAATTCTACACTTTATGAACACTTGTATAATAATGTAATCCAAGATCTAGGTAGTAAACATAGGAAAGTTCATTAAGCAACTATTTTATCAAATGAAGCTTATAGATTTGTTTCCACTTCTGATTCATTAGGAAAGAAATTTATTTGGCGTCACAAGGATTAGTTTAAACCAATGAGTTTTCTCAGAGAATTACAAAAATTGCTACGGTTTGAAAACTTTCCACTAACGAGAACTGTGAAGTGTGCTTCTAACCTACAAAACGTTAAGTAAGAAAATTTCATTATATCATATTATTACCATAATTTAAATTGGTAACTATATTTTTATCTAATGTTGAGGTATGTTATCAGCATAGCACGTAGTTTCAGTTAAGGAAACATCAATTAGATAGAGGAGAATTGATCCCATGCCAATTTCATGTTTGAAAACTTTCGTTGTTTTTTTGTATTAAAATAAAAATGTATAAGCAATCATCTAAAATAGTCCATTTGTCAAAGTTTTTTTTATAATTTGTGACCAAATGTCCGAATTGCGACTGATAAATCTCACACCGCCTTTAAAACAATACAGGAAAAAGAACCAGAGCAATAGATTTTCGAAAGAGGAAAATTCATAGCATATTAAAAATATTTAAAGTTTATTTGTTATAATGTTTATCATGATACAGAGAGAAAACTAACAAAAGACCTGAATTACAAAATCCTAGTTTTGTACAATGATGTAAACTGTTTAGAGCCCAGAGTAAATTAGAGTAAAACAGAAGAGCCAATAATTTTACGGCAATTTGTTCTCTATAATGGCTTCCTATAGTCACTAGGTGGACTAACGGGCAATCATCTAATTCTTTCTATTGATAAAAAAATCGTTTGATGAGAATTTTATTGAAGTAAATGTTATTTTTGTTAAAATTCTTTTATTATAGTAATCCGAAGTATCAAAATGGGATATATTTTAACACTAATAAACCATTCTTTTGTTCAATAGATTTACTAATGTGCGAGATGTATCAGAGAATTAATTGAAGAATCAAATGTAAAAAATAGATAAACGTGACAAGCATTGGACAATTTATTAACAGAATTATTTTTAAAATTGGGCGTAGGAATGCAGTCGCTTAATCATACAATTTTTCCGTTGAGGTTTGAGTTTGAGAGGTAATCTTGGCTTTATTGAGTTTCTACATTGGAAATTATTTCAGTTATTTCCTTCATAGTAAAAACCTATCCAAAGATTATGAAATGTTATCATTTCAAGTATTTTTTGCTCAAAAAATATTGTGAGGGGGATTTCAAGACCTAAAAAACGTGTAGCACGCATACAGTTTATTACGTTGCTTTATTGCCATTTTGTAGTTTGTATATGTTATTATAATACTATTTTCTGCTTCAAGAAAAACAGCTATCGTTAATAGTTTCAAAATGGTGGATTTACAAAAAAAAATATTGTATATACAAATTTAATGAAAACCAGACAAATAGAGAACAAATTCTTCAATGTAAATTAAAAAAAAGCTTGTAAAAGTATACAAAACATTTATATTTTGAATATGTCAGATAAGTTATATAACGGAACAAATGCGTGATGTAAAACTCTCGTGGATATCCTATTCAGTCAGTTGATTTTTGTCAATCCAGCGGGTATTTACATTACTTAAATAGGTGAATAAAACACGTTAAGATGAACACTTTCCAGGTTCCTGTTGAAGATCAATGAACCGTAAACCCCTTTAGAGCATTGCTTCAAACCGCCCCAGGACCACTCTGTCCAACACCCCAAGACATTGTGTAAATGTAAAGGACATAATGGACGAGAGTAAAACTTATTGAGTGCTTCTACTCCCTCAAAATTCTGAAGAAATAACATTTAAGTGTTCACACCTTTTGTAATATTATATATTACAATTTTTTCAGCTGTCTGTAACAAAATTCTTAATAAGTTAAAATTACATATCGCTTTATAAATAATAATTCGAAAAAAAGTCTTAAATTATATTTGTCGGTTAACAGCGAAGGCTACAAATATATATGTTTGACAGGAATTTTATTTACCTATAAAGCATTACTTTATTTCCTTATTTTCCTCATTATAAAATCCAGGCGATTAAAAGAAATAATTTTAAAGCACTTAGTCATAAGATTATATATCTATAAACTCCAATACAAGAAAATTTGAATGTTCTATTTTGGTGTATTGCACTTATCTAAAATACTATTGTCTAATACAAACTGTATTGAAAAGTCCAATAGTTATCTTGATCATAGCATGACACGACATTGCATGTAGTGAAATCTTTTATAAAATGATAATAACATCCTAAATAGATAAAAAATATTCTTTTTGGATCAGCCTGAAGAAAGGTATATGTCACATGCGATAGTTTTTAGTGTCAATTTGAAGAAGCATTTTTACTTTTGACTTTTAATTTGCTCATTACTAAAGAAGTCAATAAGTTTTCAAAATATCCGTGTAGGTAATCGTAAGTTTTAGTCATTTAAAACACTGCATATTTAAAACCTCACAATACAAAATTTGTGTACGCATATACATTTATTAGCAAACGTGAACTTGATTTAGTTACAATTAAATAGGAATTATGATTATAAATATTCATTTATAACAGTTATACTGTATACTGCTAAAAGTTTAAACATAATTTATCTTTAAACTTTAGTCGTTACAGACATAATACAAGTAAGAATAAATGTTACTTGAAATTGGATGATAATTTTAAGAAATACGAGGATTTATTTTATTGTAACCTTCCAACGGCCAGGCTAGCTCAGGGTATAGGGTGGTTCCACCAGAGATAATTCTGATATGAAGGTTGAATATAAATAACTATTATTTTATTTGTTTATTTCTTATTTTAAGTAAAATAAATGTTTTCTGAAATAATAATAAATTTAGTTTTACAGTACTATTTGAGATTTACTCAACTATGCTCATAAAAAAAAAATTGGAGTGTTCAAAGAAAATATACAGATTTCAACCAGAAAAGGAAATTTATTACTTTATCCTTAATAATTACTATACCCATCCTTTTGTAATAGATTTAAGAAATATTATTTTCAATATGAAATCAAATTATTGCACTTAAATCCTCTTTAAACTTTTGTGTTAGGTGCTCACATTAGTTACCAAATTTCTTATTTTATTATTTTAATAATTTAACCATAAACGCCAAACTGGGGCTGAAACAGTATTTCTCATGGCGCCTTCAGTACGAAGTAGGCAACTAATATTTATCTGCTCGTATATTGCGTCGTCCTTTTGCAGTGCTAGCTACCTGCAGCGTTAATTCATACATTTGGTTGTGTAGGCCCAATACAACTACAAATAATAGCAAACAAATGCCTTATTATGTTATAAAATATCGCAGACAAAAATTTTGCCTGAACGCGAACGTCGCTATATTAACACGTTTTATTGGTTAACAACTTCGGCCAAGTTATATGTAAATCTGAAATATCAACTATAGAACGGGTACTTACCGTATTCACAGTCATTCCCACAATATGGTATTCCGTTTAAAACTGTACACACCCGCTATATGGAAGTCTTATTACGAAATTTGAAAAAAACAATATTTGATATGAACTACGAATTCTAACGCAATTTATTGTATTGCGCTCTAATGCAAAATAACTTATGTAGGAAAGATTACTTTTACAACGTTTGAATGGATGCTCTCTTAAAATCTTAATATTAAAAAATTGTCAGAAGAAGTTGTTTTTATTGATTGGTGTATTTTTTAAAAACTTGTGTTTTGGGTTTATCTTGGGAATTAGTTGAGGTAAAATTTTCTCTTGTAGCCCTCTTTCTTCTCTCGAGGTATCAGCCCATGCATACATGCATTTATTTATACATATTTTCGGATTATGATAGTTTTTGGATTCTGGGAGTCATAATCGGAGAAACCCTGAAACATTTTCCCGAAATTCCGTCTTCAGGTAGATTTTAATTGACAGATTTTTATGAAATCCAACTAATAATGTTTGGTAAATATTGACATATATTTGTGTGCATATAAATTCACATAAACACACAAAAAAACAGAAACAGGTTAATTACTTTCAAGAAAAAGCCCATTGCATAATGATTGGATACATTGATAAAATTATCTAGTATCTCGTTTCCTTCTTCAGATAATTATATAAATTATGTTTAATTATTTGCAATAAATATGGAAAGGAAAAGAAGGATTCAATCAGTAAAAGCAAATAATATAATATATATAATTTTTAATTCTATAACCTTTATGTATTCAGAAAAACTATTTGGAAGATAATTTTAAAAATTTGTAATTATTTGTATTTTCCACGTAGAATGTTTACGTGCTAAACCCATTGCTTTAACTCAACACCAGGCGGCGATGAAAAATATAAAAGTTATAAAAAGGGGCCTATAAATTATAAATAGGAAACAATTACTTTTATTAAATAGTTAATCAACATTTGAATGCGCTATATTTGATGTTTATTTGTCTTAATGTTTATGTAAAATCTTGCTGTTAACCATGCCCACGTTACAGTTTTTGTTTATTAGCTACCAATACTTGTTTGATGACTTATTGATATACAACAACACTATAAATGCTTTAAAGTTTTAGGACATGATGGTCATAATTTAAGTTTTAATTACGTTTTTAAAAGGAAATAAAGTTTTTGTACGTTTTGTTTTATAAAATAGATTACCAATCTATTTATTTCAATGTGTATCAGTACATATTTCTTATTTATTTAACTTTAATCCATGAAAAATCTCGATTAAAACTGCAATTCTGAACTTATGCTCACGAAATTGACCTTAACTTTCTACAAGTCAATGATAAGATCATCATAATTACTCTTAACATGGACTGGTGGTTTGGAATAAGTGTTAACGAGGACAGCTCGCACGTTGAAGCCAAGGAGGGAAAGTCGCAGGACTAAACTGTTTTATGAATAGTTGTGCAGGCTTTATTTATCCACGGTTTTTGAAAAATAAATTCAATGGATTTCAACGGCGTTAAAAATGCGTAAAATGTACGTAAACCAGTCACGATAACGTTCTACTGAACGGAATATAAGTTAGGATAGTTTCTTGTAGAACCATAGAGATCCATGGAAAAAACCAGATTGTATAATACTAGCATGGGACGTCTTGTAAATGCAGGTAAATTTAAATACATCCAGGAACTTATTAATTAAACACTATTCAACCAAGTACAGTTATTGAGTTCCTGAATAAAATATCGGTAAAGAGATTGAGCTGAAACAGCCCAAAATAAATTGAGACATTTTTAGAGAGTGGAGAGAGTGAACGTTGCAAAGCTATAACTTTTTAAAAGCTAGGATCTTCTATACATAGAAGTTCACGAAGGATTTTTAAGAAAACTGAAGCTCGCTCAGTCATTGAGATCTAAAAGGCTGAGTGTTCTTAGTAAACGAAAGTTTTTATAGGTCTGGTGATACTAGTAACAGGGAAGCTGCTCAAATTTTGATATGCAAATGTTGTGAGTTTTCTAAGACCAAAAGCTTCCAGACTCTGAAAACTTCAAGAGGCTGATACTGTAGGGAAATCGTGAGTTCCTGGGAAAAGGTAATTTCTTGATTCTGGGAGTTCACCACTGCGTCTGGGAAACCTTGTAAGATTTCAGAGACAAAGAAGGAGAAAGACAGAGATCGTAGAGGCTACAAAGTTCTGTGGGTCGGAAAATTCCAAAACCTAGAAAGCTTCTAAAGACTAACAGAATTCAGAGGTTCTTTTAAAGATTTCATGAATTATATTTTCCCTGAAAATTAGAAGCTGTCAAGAGGGAGCTGAGCTACAACATTTCATAGACGGAGTCATTTTAGATTCTGGTTTTAAGGTTCTGTAAAAGTTATAAATATCTGATAGGTTTGAATTCCCGAACATCTCGTAATCCGGGAATTTATATACAAGAAACAACAATATTTTTTACATCAGAGACTCCTAGATTACAAAATATTAAGTTTAAATTATCCTACCATATCTACGTGGAGTGTAAAAAACTCGTTTGCTCCTCCGTAATTATAGATCGTGTCAGTAACATCGAAATGCACTCAATTGTGCTCCTGATGAGACAATCAGGATGCTAATTCACTTGGATTACACTATATTTTATATTTCGTAATCTAGGTGATTCTTCAGATGAACATGCCTCCAGATTCTAGGAGTCAAGTTTGTAACAGTATCAGATTCCAGAAACTTCTTAAAGAAGAGTGTAAAGTGGAGCTAAAATCAAAATTTTAACTAAACGAACCCTTCCCACCGTGAGCTACGTTGCAGAGCTTCAAAATGTTCCATAAGTTATTTTCTTTCTTTAAAACGTGGATGTCGATCTGTACTAAAATAACCTTACGCATTTTAATATACGTGTGGTAAAAACAGAACATTATATACATTCTACAATTCGCATTTCAGAATTAGTTACTCCTAAATATTACACATGAACTGTTACCTTTACGTAATATTCAATTTCATTATATTAAAAGTTCAAAAAAGAATGCTTGTAAATATGATAGAGAAGAAAATATTTAAAAAATTACATTTTTAACTTTAAGATATTTTCCATAAAAAATAAATTGAAAACAGTGCGATTGAAAGGAAACATCTGGTTTGATGTAGAGCTTCCTATATTTCTACGTTTGTATTTCAATATATCAAGAATACTTGAATATAACCCGTTTGTTTCCGTAAAAATACGATATTTCTCATAAAATGTTGTGTGACAGAATACAGGACAAGTTATTGGTTACTTCAAAGGCGAGCGGGCTTTCTGAAGTTATTTAACGGAGCGAAATACAGTCATTTTTGTTGTATTGACAAAACATCTTTATAAGTTTACTACTTGTATCTTTACTACGTTACAAAACGTTTTGAAAAGTACTGATAAAGCTAATAAATTATTATCAGTCATTTACGCCTTGTGATTCCTTCTTAAATTGTGTTCCATGGACTTCAGGGAGCTTGATTTGCTTGCTTCTACATGTTCAAGGTCATATATAAGGTTTGCCGCTCTATAAATCCTTGTGACTGTTGTTCTAGTGTGTTTTTATGGCAAGGCTCTAGGTCATTGTGGGATTAGAGGGATTGCCAACTGTTCTAAATTAAAATATAGAACAAGAACAAGACAAAATAAAATTCAAATTTTGGAATCTAAAGTATTCTTGTCAGCTGAGGAATTAATGGCAAACTACAAGGAATACATTATTTTCTATTTGTTTGGAGTAATCATCCCGTTGTGTTGCATTAGAGGACTGATGTGTGACTAATAAAACTATAAGTAATAATTTGTGAGTACTTGGCTATACTTATTCATTTAATCAGGGAATATTACAGTTGTATATGGAGTGTAATATGGTTTATTAATAGGATTTAATATTAATTTAGCATTATTTTAAACTATTTAACACATTTGAGATTATATTTGACTCATATCGTGGAGTTTTTGTGACAATGGTTAGCAACAAAATATATTATTATTATTAAAAAATTGTTCATTAAAATATCCTTTGAATTCTTTGTTTAAGGATTTTTACTGGCGATGGAAGGTTTTAAAGGATAATAGGAGTGTAGACATTTGCCATCTTTATATTTTACAAAATGTATAAAAGTACAAGGTACGTAATAATTATTGTTACTAGTATAAAACTAAGTTTCGAGGATTATCTTGTTAGTGTCCCACTTTGTCCACTTTGTAACAGATCATTGTCGCACGTTGCAGGTTTTAAGTACAAGTGTATGTATTAAGTTTATTTATATAAGATGAAGAGGGTATATTTCAATCCTCACAACGTAGTGCTGTACATTTTGTAGCATATAACGATGGCACATGTCCAAACTCCTATTATCCATCGGGAGAATCTACTTATGAAATGGGAAACATATACACGGATTTTACTAAATACGTAAATTTGTATAATGTGTTCTGAAAATGACTCAATTACTATGGAATAAAGTTATAAAAAGAACTAAATGCGTCCCAGAATAATTGTATAAAGCAAAAGATACACTGCGGTATTAGAAAACTGAGAAGATCGGTTTAATATCTCCTAGATGGAGATAAAGCTGTTAGTATTTGAGTTACATTTATTCTTTCAAAAATGAAATAAAATGATTTGAATAAAATATCTGATGGTAATCAGCATGTTAAGCAGGAAATGAATCAGAAATAAATAAATATTACAATTGAACTAGAAATCTATCAGCGCTGGCTTACTTTAGCAATTAAAGAACAATGCCTAGGCATAATATACAGAGTAACTTTTTTGTTAAATGTTTAAGTTAGTTTCAAAATAACAAAAAATAAATTAACTGACCAAATAACCACGTTCAATATTTTTTGTGGGCCATGAAGTTAATTACTCTTTAAAATAGAAAATATCTTCTGCGCTATTATTTTTTAAATTGAAATGTTAAATTATGCTCTAGTCAATTATCCCATCACTTGCTTTTTTAAATTAAACTGGTTATAGATTCTCTTTTAATTATACTGGTTCATAAATACTGAGTTTATTATACAATAACAGGGAATAATTGATTATATTTTGCACATTTTACAATGTATGAATCAAACCCACGAATTAATACAAATATTCCATTAAACAAAAGCATAAAGTGATTTTATTTGTTACATTTTTTATTGGTTATCAGTACAGGTTAGTCTGAATTTGTGTCAGAAATTATAAATACAATTATAATAACCCCTACTGAGGAATATGTAAATTACTTCTTTAAAAATTTCACTCTTATATACTAAATTAATGTTATTTTCTCGTTATAATATATAACAACGGGAATGTAATTTAAATGTGTGGTCTTTACACATAAAAGCATAACAAGTGAAAACTATATTTCAGTGGACCTAGTATAAGGCTAGAAGTAAATAATCTATAACTATATATCTGAACTACACTAAGCAGACTTTGATAATCGTATTTTGATTGACTACATATTCTGATTTATCGAGTTTAAAATTCATTATTAAGCAGAGTCGTACCAGGGAAATTCAAAATTAAAGTCCTTATCTTTACCACGTTTCACAAAAATACGTCATTAAAACTGTTATACCTGCTAAACCGTCAGAAATAAAATCATATATAAAGGAACATTTACCTATGCATATTCTTACAACTAAAAGGAATTAGACATTTATTATGAGAGTTTATCATCATCTTTGTTGATTAAAGACAAAAAAATGCTTTTGGACTTATAATTAAATTTTTTAATTTAAAATCTATAAAAACATTGTAAGAAGTATCATATTTATTCTGCCCTGGGGCTGGACAAATTTAATTTCTATCTGCTCATCCCAATGTTATATCAAGAATGAACTAACTTATATAAATTATTGAGAAATAATGAAAATGAACTATTTTGCACGAAGTTTCATTCCATATAAGCAATAGCGACTTCGAGTGGTGTACGTCATTCCAAGAGACTCTGAAGAGCAATAGTTTTAACGTACTATTGCACATATAAATTCCGTACCTTAGAAACAGTTGCGGGCTGGGCCAGAAAGTTTGACAGAAATGCGTGTAAGCTATTCTGATGTATTCTTTCCTTGATTTACTCTGACGTCACCACGCTTATGCAACTGCAACTTTCTTGGCTCCGACTCTTACACTCCGCTGCTTATTTCCGTTTTAAAGTTCTCACAACTCGATAAATTTCAGCGCTGGCAGATTCGCTTTAACTTGGGCCACAAATTCAGTGTTAAATGTGCCTTGATAAGTTGGTAAAATTATTCTTTTGTTTTGGGCGTTTCTGGAAGTAATGACATTAATAAAACGTTCTATTGTCTTCCTAACAACAGGAAGTCAGGGTTACAGGTATGTACACTACTAACCTAAACTGTATGTATCTCTAATGAAACTAAAACATAATAATAACTAACTCTCGTTTATTATTGTGGTTGTTATTGATAAAATATTATGGAGAACAATATAATTTTTTTTTATTTTTGTACATTTATTCAAATTTAAATAGCTTATTTGCAGCATTTAGATAGACAATTATTACTTTCACATTCGCGCTTAAATTTTACCAAAATATGGTTTATTATAACATTTGGAGTTCAATTATTTTAATTCGGTGATTAGTAAATGTTTTCTTTATCTAGTCGTTGGTGCTACTTAAATAAAAATTTTGCATTTTACGTAATATATAAATATGTACAAATATCAGGTGATCTGTAAGGTTTACCAACCATTCGACTGATAGACTAAAATTTCTCTTCAAAGGACTAAACAAAAACGGGTTTTTATTATTATTATTGATGAAAATCACATAGAAAGTATAACATATATAGTATTTTTGAAATCATAAAAAATCGACCTTTTCCATTTCAGAATACTACGTGCTTACTGATCTTAAAAAAACCTTTAATTATATATTTTTTTAGTTATATTTTTTGAAACCTAGAAGAAAGTTTATGCAGAGTTCATGTAAAAAATAACTTTACAATACTGGTACTAATAAAACAACTGTCACAGCTTGAAGATTTTGACCTACAACAGTTTTTTTGAGTGCAGCGAGTGAACGACGCAACCAATGATTAACTTAATCACATTGCTTTGTTGGTCTTTTCATGACGCAAAACGTTTTCCATATAATATTTGCTGTATCTCTTATAGTTTCCAATATCCCTTCAGTGTGCATAAAATTTGGAACACACCGCATATACATTTATTATTGTCATGGTTCTCTTTGTTATCTTGTCTTTGTGATAGTTATATTTTTGTTATGCCAATTTTAATTATTATGTCTATAGGCTGAAGCCAGTTGTTACATGACTATTGTAATTTTCACTCATGTCTATTACTATACTATATTAACAATAATTGTTTGTCACTATTGTTTTTATCTATTTTTTGTCAATACGGCAAATGATGAAACATTACATCAGATATTGTTTTTGATGAATTCAAATCATTCACCTCTATAAAATCTAAACTTATTAAAAATGGTAATAAAATAAAATAAACGTATGATTATGTTGCCACATTATAATGTTTACAATGAACAGTTTATTACAAAAGCACATTTAATATATGCGGATTACGCCAAACAGGCGTCACAGCCAGTGTGTCGTAGCATATTTAGAGGGATTTTATAAATTAGAATAGGTTAACCAGAGACCCTAAGAGTACCTATGTGGAAATTGGAATATAATCGGTCCAGTAGTTTTTACGTGATCGAGTAACACACACATGAACATACAGACATACGCCATTAGATTTTTCTATAATAGTACAGATGTAAAAAATCCTCCAGATATGGCTGGCATATAGTTTTTAACGATTTAAAACATTGTAAAATATTTTTACATGTTTAATCCATATCCTAGTAAGCGGAAAAAACAAATAAATATAAACACGGCATCAAATGTTTATACAAGCATTGGCCGTAATTGCTTATCTCGGGTCTACTATAGTATTACGGCCTGCCCAATTATCTCTGACACTGAATCTGGTTAGACAGCACTGTCCTGCCAGAACCTCAAAAGCGTTAATTATACCGGTGCAATCAGTGTGCTGAGATGTGTGCATCGTAGTGTTGGTAGACCTGCCGTAGCGCAAATACCTGTCCTGATTGTACGGTCCATTGTTAATACCTTCTATACTGTATCCTCCAGAGTATGTGATTTTTATATTTAGTCGAAAATATTGTTCTTATTAATGTTTAACAAAAAGCTAATACTATGAAGAAAAATATTTTAGTCTTTTAGAGTGATCTTTTGAGTGATTTAGCTTCTTAGAAGTCCTTGATAAACATACCATACAATTGCTAACAATTTAAAAGATTTTGTTGACTGAGAAGTCAAGAAAGCTTTCTCAATTTTACTATCCCAAACCTTAAAATTAATGGAGTAAAACATCAGGCACCTCTGTATGTACTGTCATCAGTATACTTCCTTCAAGCATTCCTCCTTGGGCATAAAAAAAGAAAACTGTAATGTGAAAAGAGTTTAAGACACGGCAAATTTAACTGATGGGTTAGCTACAGAAATACGTAATTTACTTTGTGATTTTCTTCGGTAAATTTTTATGCACAGTAAACCTTTTCAATTTAAGGCAGCACTTAAGGAAAAGTTCCACTAACTTCACTAAAAATAACCAGAGCTCAAAACGAGCACCCGTTTTATATAACGGGAAGACCCCCCCCCCCCCGTTAAGTTCGGGGGGTGTGTACTTGAGGAAAAAATAAGTGTTCTGGTTATAACATTTCTTTAACTTTTTGTAATTCAAATAACATCAAATAGTTTATTGCTCCAACATTAAAAAAGATATAGCAGTCGTAAAGATCATATTTCAAAAGTTTTAGAAAGCATACTACATTGAAGCCACAGCCAAACATACTGGTACTTTCATTCACGCCATATTAACTCTTGCCAATTTTTTCCACTTCCAATTCCGGTCTTTTGATTGAGTAGTCATCCATTTGTATGCCATTCACCCGTCAGTACTACATAATGTTTGAGATACTAGAGATCTTTTGAAATGAGCTTTTTACAGTATCAACCTATTATTAACGAGATTTAAAACTAACACATATTTAATTTGGTCAATTAAGTTATATATTACACATCTAGAACAATCCATTCTCGTTATTAGATTAACCGTACACTAAGCTTTTATTCCTATGATAACAGATTTTGCATCTTTTGTGTAAAGTTTAATACTGACTGCCTTAAAACAATTTTCTATTGTTTTATTGACGGAAAAAGTGTCCAAAGAAAATTGCCTTCACAAAAATTGGGACATCTCCTCCTTTGGATAGTACTCGGCAATACTAGTTGCCTAGTTTGATATTTTCGATTTGAAAACGGCCACTGTTTTTCTGTTATAACACTCTCCTCAGTAACTACAAGTTTGTCTATCTGTAGGTCTTCACACATAAGTTGGATTTCGACTAGTTTGTTAGTAGCAGATTGCACGTTTAGGTGAAGCAGTCGAATCAACTCTACTTAGGGAATTTTTAATTAGTTCGTAATAGCTATTTTTTTGTATTCCTAACGGTTCTTGTGAAATTAATTACATGTGAACAACTACAAGAATTGTTCCCATCTCTAAGAACCGGCTAATTACATACTAAACAAGTTCAAAGTTGGTATATCCCTGCTACGTTTACTGGAGAGCTTGGTACGCTATTTAGTTTACAATTTTTTGTGAAAATCTGCCTACTGTTCCCGACTAAGCCTGAGGGACAATCTTTATCCTCATATAGGCAGCATAGTGCTAGTAGCCAGTCTTTGTTAGTAAAAAGTTTTTTTATGCATTTCCAGCAACATAAGAGGGGAGAGTATAATTTTTTCAATCTCATTATATTTCCATGCTTTCCTTCTGGACTTTTAGTCGTGGTCTCTAGCTGTGAAACTCTAAATTCATCCAGATAACAATATAATCTACGTAATAATATGAAGCTACTCCACTAAGGACTCGTTCGAGACATAAAAAAGAGCCTCTTTAAATAACGTCATGATTTAGCTTTCTGAACAATATAAGGATTGGTTACACAGTATGTTAAGACTTCAATAATTTCGTGGTGTACAAATAAATCCACGCAGTTAGCAAAGTTGCACTTACATTCGTGTGACATCCTATTGACGTTGAACGTGGCCACAAATGTTTTGTGGTGACATTGTGTAACAAGCACCATATTGCTTACCACATAACAAGCTTACTGTAATCGATAACAGCAACTACCACAACTGCAAAAAGTTAAGCGTGTGCTCCCTAACCTGACACTTTAATCAATGATGCTTCTTTGGCGTAATGATTTAAATTGTGATTAAACTATTTTACCTCATGAAATATGACATTTTATCTCTACTATGATTTCCATGATAAGAAGTTTAATAGTTATTAAAATTTATGCTAAATTGTCTTTTGGAAGTAGTAGTAGGATTTTGTGACTAAAAAAATTTCTACTAATTTATTTTCAAGAGATTTGAATGTACTCAATACCTTTGAAACCGTTAGAGATACAAAAATTGCTTTAAATGTTAGAAAATGTTACGAGAATTAAAGAACAACAATTGTAAGTGTTAACATCCACTATAACGAATCATAATGGTGAATAAAGTTGTATAAAGTGTTTTTTTGTGTGCCAAGTTAGAATTTATTTTAGCATTCTTATTGCTAGTTCTTCGCGAAAAATAACCTGCTACAAAGCAAGAAATTGATTTATTGAAATATTCTGTGCATAAATATTTTAAAACTACCTCCTAATTCCATACTTGAACGGTCACGTACAGATTAATGCCTAATGACTTTATTTATAAAAAGAAGTTTACGTTAGAAATAATTAAATACTATTTGCAAACCAACCAATGTAGGTTACAGTAATAAGAAAACCACAGAAACGAGTTTGTGGGGCACCTGCAATTTCACATCACCTGTTGCATTTCACTTTGCTCTCTCCGGTTTAGTGTCGATATTTATTGTTGGATTTCTAGACGACTAATTTTAATATAATAATACTGGTATGAATTCATTTCCTAATTCGACTATTTAAGTACGTAAAAATGTAAAATTGTTAAGCTTTCAACAACACTCGACTGTCCTCTGAAGACATTACCATCTCAGTGAGAGAACTAGTCATACCACAAATTACAAATGTCAATGTGCAAATTATCCTCAAACTTTATGTTGATATTTCTACATGTTATTTTAGGAAAGGAATATATCGAGTTGTAATCTTACATTAAGAAGTCAGACTTTTATATCATGTGGTCTACAAGTTAGACTTAGATAGTTACTTTATCCAAACAAATACAAATAAAGTATTTGTTTAATATTATTACTGTATATATAACCTATGTGGGATAAGAATAAAATGAATAAATTTCATACACAGTAAAACAAATCCAGTTATTGACGTTGTAAGTGTACACCAGTATGTAGAATAATGTCACCAGCAGAACGTTTGTTTGAGAACAACGACGTTACTAACACACGCATAAGCACACATAGACTTTTTTAAAACACCTGTTCAACCAAGAATAGTAAAATACTTTTAAAAATCTGAAAACTTAATGATACTGTTTCCATTGCAGTGAAAGAAAAAAATATTTTGATTTAAAACTGTACATTATATAATAAGCTCAAAATTTCAAGTAGATGTTATGGTTGAATTTTTTTATATAAGTAGAAAATTTGTTAAACAATTTCTAAGTTTGTTAATTTAGTAAGCTGTTTAATAAAATAGTAAAAGTATCTGTAATTAAACTCCCGGTATGAATGGAAGGTTTCAAAATGTTTCAAAATGGTCAATAAGAAATGTACAATCGTAGTGTGATCTTCCTAAAGTACATACTGCCAGTAACTTCAATCTACTCGTATCTCCAGGTGATGTGAAAGTTGAATAAACATCCAATAAAAGTATTCATGAGATTTGGCTTATGTGTTCCGACAATAGAAGTATTTCTCAATCCGCGTGAGAGACATCACCTGACTATACACATTCAAATATTCTGTATGGTTCTCAAGGAAATATACGAAGGCCGGGAATTGTAACCAAAGTTAGGTATGATCTTGGAAATATGAACATGTCAATCGATTTCGGTAATAAAAAGTTTTCAGTACTCATGCAATGGGATTTGTGTGTATTGGTGTTATAAAAGCGAGATGCTACTTTTATGATGAAAAAGTAATCAAGTTAGATCCCAAACAGTGTCAATTGTCCCGTAGTCCAAAATATATAGCCAAAATCCTAGTAGTTCATTCCCATCACGTCAGCGCTCCTGACCTAAGATATGAATTTAATATTAAGACCAAACAATTGACTATATTCGCTTGATAATCCTATTTTATTATCATTTCAGATTTTAAACTGTAGCCTACTTCTTTGAAAAGACATTTAAGAAGAGTTTTGTTAGAGACTTT
The DNA here is from genome assembly GCF_021130785.1 of Homalodisca vitripennis. Taxonomy (NCBI): domain Eukaryota; kingdom Metazoa; phylum Arthropoda; class Insecta; order Hemiptera; family Cicadellidae; genus Homalodisca; species Homalodisca vitripennis. The sequence continues at coordinate 132,727,998 of NC_060214.1, read as the reverse complement.
AAATGTATAGTAATGTTAGATAGTAATTTAGTCTTTAATATATGTATTACAGTACAGACAAACTACTGAATTTTCTTACCGGTACATATTCTTACTCTGTGCTATCAAGGATCTTACTCTGGGCCGTGTCAAGGATACTCTATGGTTTCAAAAGTATAAATGTAAATAAATTGAAATTACATGTTAAATTAATTGAACATATTGTACTGCTGTCATAAACATAGAACAATTGATTATATATATCACTAAATAAATATATTATATATATTCACATATTAAACAAATAATATACCCATTACATATATATATATATATATATATATATATACTCTCATCTAAGCTATTGATGCTTTGATACATCAACAAAAAATAACATAGTAGCGCATTATTCTCCACTGTTTAAATACTGCATATAGTTAGATGAGCGTGAAGGGGTGACAATGAATGAATTAAGTATTTATTCTCTATACAAGTAAAGTAAAGTGAAATAAAGATGTCTTATTTTACCAGGCGAAGTAAGGGCTAAGAAGCCCTCTGTAATACTTCACTTGAGGACAAACGGCTTAAAGGTGACTTCCGAACCACCACCAATGGCCGTACAGGCGGACTGCTTGCAAGGACAGGATTGCTTAGCGGTCACCCATCCAAACGGCAGCCACGCTGTTAACTATACACTATTAAACTGTACACTCCAAATTTGTACATCTCTATGTAGACTTGATCCAGATTGGTGATGGAACATGATTTCCCATGGAATGTCACTCATTCCTTGCTTAGCAGAGCCAGTTACACCATAGTCTGGTGTAATTATTTCGGATATACAAGATTATAGAAAAAATTATACTAACCAAATTATATAAACTAATATAAACGATTAAAATAACACTTTTTATGTTATATTATTGTGTGTCTCATATTGTTTTGAAAAATAAAAAATAAACTTTTAATAATTAGCAAACATACCTTTTGAAGATATATATTCACAGCCCGTTAAAAGAAGTAGTTACTTCTGTTGGTCAGCCCCGCGACTGCCTTTCCATTTAAAATAATTGTTTGGTTTAACAAAGTTATTTTATTTAGAAATGAAATAATTTACAAAAATGTTATCTACATATTTTAATACATTTTTATTCAAGTTTCATAGAACATAATAACACAAGATAAAGATATTATCTGGTTATTTCTCAACTACTACGCTTGTTTACTTCTTTATATTTGTATATCCAGTTTTAATTGTACATATTGATTTTGATATCCTGAATTGATTGTCTTGCTGTTGATCCAATTAAAGGTTAATCATACTTTGTTAGAAGATAACTGTGATGGATCTGGTGACATGACAATTTGAGGTTTGAACTTCATACGTGTTTCAGTTAGGGGTATAAATAGTTGATAGATCTTGTAGTATCATTATATAATGTCCTTTGTGTCATGGCACAAGCATTGATCTAGGTTTCTGGAGGCTCTAATGTCACAGTATTAATCAAATATCTCTGGGACTGAGGCAGGTTGGACAACATTGTCCTTGTAGACGGCAGAGACAATAACTATGTCAGCGTGCAGGGATATTGGCTTTATGATGTTGCAAGCCCTGTAATGATTGTAGTGTACATGTTTAATTATTTTAATAAACTACTCAGCCAAGTTTTTATTTGAAATTTAAGGTTAAGTATTCATTACTTTTAAATTCATTAGATACATAACGTTGTTACGGAACGTAATAAAAAAACCAAAATGCTTTATAATAAATTGTTATATATTTATCGAGCTGTAAAATACTTCCATTTATCTGTTCAGTCATAATAAAATATTGTGTGCGTGAGTGCGAGCGCGCGAGCGCGCGCGCGCGTGTGTAAGTGAAGCTTTATGCACAATTTCTATCGGTCAGTTCGTAATCGAGATAGGTGGCGACAGAAATACATACAGAAACGAAGCATTGTAAATGTATTGCATGTGCAAATTTTAAATTGAATATTACAGTATTCCATTTGAAGCTATGTTCTATTGTTCAATACACTACGCTTCACAAATTTAGTTTGAAGTTGGTATATTTTTACGGACTGATAAGAAAGTTAATTAATATAATCTCTTGAACTTCCACACACACGAGTGTGTCCTCATCACTTTTTGTGTCAGCAAAACAGTGTAGATAAATCTATACCGTTTAGCTTGCTTGTGACTATGAAATTGCAGTGTTCGTGTAATTGTCCAAGCCTTGTATGAAACCAATCACTTTAACAAAGTAACTGGTTTGTTCATGAGTTCCTGGAATTCGTTATAATCTTAGTCACCTTCACTGTACACTTTACTCATTTGTTTATTCTGTTTTCCTGGTTTGCTTCTTCCGACTTGCGATCATGGTTACCGATAAGATCGATGTAGTTTTCCCTTTGTAAAAACTATACCCAATAAATCGTAACTAATTATTTGAGTTAAGACAGAAAGTGCATAACTCTTCTCTCTCGCTTTGTTTATCGTCTTTCTTTCCATATGTGTTTTTTATTTTTTTAAATCGTATCTCAGAATCCATTGAAGCAAATAACATGGAAATTGGCAGTTATGTTAAATAAATTGAAAGGAAAATATCTATTATCCATTACCTATTATTCCATTACAAAATTGCAGCATTAACAAGTTTTAAGACTCTGAAATCCCAAAACTGTTAATCCCAGATAAAAAATTATAAGAATAACTATTTATTGAACATTTACTGAAAAAATCAACAATATCAAATTTGAAATAGGTACCTACACATTGTACCCAATTGTTCCTTAAAGTCTGTTCTAATCGATAATTCTAGAAAATAATTAGATAATAATTTGTTTAAAAAAATCTTTAATAACAATAAAAACGAGCATAATAAAGTTTATACTTTAGAGAAGTGTATAAAAATAAGTGGGTAATACTTAGGGATATTGGAAAGATCCAATGCCAAACAAATATATGTTAAAAGAGATCGGAGAGGATTTAAGAATATTTTGTAACCTAAATCATCTGATTACATGAGTTAACGTGATACCTGATAGTCGGTGTTCAGCAGATCAATATTGTATGTTTCATTAACACAATGTTGATAGACAGTGGTCAGTTGATTACACAACTAATTAAATCATGTATTAGGTTGGATAATGTCCAGCTAACTCTTGACTAAGTCATTCTCCACTCGCCTATAATTAATTATGAATTAAAAAAATTCGAAATGGTAATGTAAGTTTCATGATTAAATTTACTATATCTGTAGATTTAATAATTTTAAGTAACCATTTTCTCTGATTTAGGTGATTCGGTGACTAATAATAAGAACAATTTAATACAATAATGTGACAAGGACTATGTTTGATCGATTTACCATGAAATCCTCTATGCTGTTTTCCTGTATATTCTAATCTCATTTTATTGAAATAAAAAAATCATAAATTAGCATACGAAGTCCACATAAAATATTAAACTGCATGTGTAGTAATGCGTAGATGTGATACCTTTCGTTGATTGGAACACTAACGCAACTTTTCGAGGGTTACAATCACTCTTCCTCATCAGGTGTCAACAACATTAAGGCTTAGAGTATTAAACTCTAGTAAATAAGCAATAAACTTACCATAGTCATAAATAACAACTGAAATAGAGATAAAAAACTGAAGGATACTCTATGGGTCTGAGATCGTCGGATCACCAACAATGTTACTAAAGAGAACAAGTACACTAAAAATCACATCCGTTATATAATACGTCCAAAACCCATTAGTGACGATGAAATACTGTTGGTTCATATTTTTTATCACGTGATCTTTTTCCAGGTGAAAGACCAGTTTTCAGAACCTAATTAGTTCTTGAAGTTGAATCTGTGCTTTGGAATCAAGTCAATTAACATCAAAGAGTGCTCAATTGTACACCTGATGAGATAATGAGAATACCTCTTCACCTAGATTGTGCCACCTTTTTGTAGTCTGAGTGTCTCTGATGTCGAAGCGATGCGCGGGGTTCGTCTTGAGCTTCTTCGTTCGCTGATGGTTTTTCGATCCCTTCAGAGGATCATGACTCCAGATTTTAGGTGTCAAGTCTGTATCAGCATCAGATTTCGAATGCTGCACATAGAATGCTGCACGTAAGATGAAGGAGCACTGGAGTTAAACTCGACATTCACATTGAATCAACCCTTCCCACCATGGCTGCGTTATGTGTAGTTTCAAGAAAATTTGCTTGTAGAATTTGAATATACTTGGAAATTCTAAAAATATGCTTAGCATGTGGTTCAAATTCTTGCTGTATTTCTGGCTGAGCGTTAGCAAAGCCTATAACTTGAGGAGGTGAAAAATTGATTTCCGTCTGTCTGTAATATTTCCAACTGTCCACGAGATATCTCAGAATTGACCTTTAAGCTTAAAATTTTGCCCAAAGCTTAATTTTTATACAAAAATGTAGATCGATAATGGAGCTTGACACGCAATGTGATTTAGCTGAGCGTTAGTGAACTTTTCATACCAATATAATGAATAATCTGGATACAACGTAAAAATCCCAAAATAAATACGTGTATAAACAAACTGAGTACGTGTGAGTATGTGTCATCTTAGCTTGAGACACAGTTACACATATAGTATAACTATCCGCTAAATATTTCGAGCAAGATTTCATGTGCAGACTTTAAATGTTGCTAAAAACCTCATATCTAGATGAGCAAGAATGGGTTCAGTGATGGTGCACTGCCATCTGTTGGATCTGGCTAAACGTCATTGAAACCTATTTTTCAGCACTATGGCACAATTGTTTCTCTCTGCCGGGGAAATATACAAATTATTTCTTGTACGATTGATTTTCGAAAATGAAACGATCTTATATACGATTGTATATACTTGAAATTACTCACACAACATCAACGTAGCTTTTTTGACACAAAGCGTGGAGACCCCATTGTCGTATAGTTTACACAGCTTGAAATAAGGAAAATACCTATTAATTTAAGATAATACATATTAGGTAATAAAAAAAAAAACTAGAATCAGTCTTATCAAATTATAATCTGTGTCAGACTAGGGCAGATCATGTTTTGTAACGTTCTTTATATCAATATTCATTATTTAATGAATTCGTAAGTGTATAACTGTATTGTTTTATTATTTAAATGGATTCTAGGTATAATGGGTCCTCACATTTCCCATCATGTTATAGGACGTTATTATTAATTTTATTTAGTGTAATTTAGTATGGTAATTATAAAATATGTTTTTATTAGTTATATTTTGATATAAAATTATTGCGGATGACTTAAGAACCCAACTCCCATATTAAATTTCTTAGAATAATTTATTTACTTTGGGATTATTTGAATTGCTGAAAAGTTTTTCGCTGTATGAAAAGTTTTGAGTCTCCAAAAATGTAGTAGCTAGAAGTCTCTAAAGTTAACCTATAAAATTTGGTGACTTGAAATGTTTGAATAGTCTCATAAAATCTCCAAAACTTAAATTACATTTAAAATTATTGTAAGGAACATAAACATATTCACTCACTAGCTTTTTATATACTTTATTTAATTCTCTATTTAATAACTGTAATAATTGTAGATTTAATTGGCTATATAGAAAAAGCTAGGTTTTTGTACATTTTGTTGATGACTTTGTTTTGTGTGGATATTTTTATGTGAAAAGCACGTGCAAGCAGTTACAGCAGAGTATTTTCGTTTGAGTTATTTTTGAATATTGGGTACGTGACTCGCTGCAAGAAAATATATCAGTTTGCAGAAACGACCTGCAAACAGGCTATTTGTTCTCTTAGATATTAAAAGTGCTGTATTTGTAGGTCGTGTTTTTTAAAATTGAAAAAATGCTCTTCATATTTGAAAGCATTATTTCTGGTTCGATAGCGACTGTCTGCAGTAGTGACAACTTAGTCATAACAATGGTAACACATTACACAGAAGGTTTTTAGTTATTAACTACAAAAATTACTTAATACATATAATCTTTGACAATGTTTAACTAGAAGAGTAAGTAAGATTGGCTGCGAAATACTACAATCGAAATAATTACTATGTGGGATGGATTTGTTTACATTTACTACTTGATAATACAATGCTAATCAGAAGGAATTCTGTGTTAGTCTGACACCAACTTGTTATTACGGTGATAAATACACAATATATGAATGATATGAATGTTGAGTTTAGCTCCAGTTCTCAGAAAGTGATCAACTCGTATTGATTCCATATTAACATTTGCCATTCGATAGCAATAAATTTGTATAGTCTAACAGAGCACTCAATATTTTATAAAAGGGTTTTGGATTCAACCACTTTTTATTTATGCTTACAAAAAAGAAAAGCCGCCGTACATTCAGGGTGTCGGGGGAGAAACCCCTCAAGGGCTGAAATAAAACGTCACCTCTCAACAACACGGCGCTGTGAATGGTCCCGTCCCGCGTTACGGTACAGAGGTCACGTGATTACTGTTCACGGTTTATTACTAAAATGAACGCGTTTAATTTAGCATCACAATCCTAAATATGCTTTAGAATAATCATCTATTGCATCGCACTGAATTTCGCATGCATTCAATGTCTGAAAACTCAATATTACATAGTGTAAATATCCCCTATCGATCAGTCCTTGTATTAACATGTCTAATAATTTATGAATATGTATTTCATGGATATTTACGAGTGTTCTATTCATTTGATTTTAAATGTTCAGCCAACGTATCCATTTTGGGAAAGATAGATTTATTATTAATCTTGAGTTTAGCTCAAGTTTAACTTCTTCTTAATGCAGCGTCTACAATCTGATGTTGTTGCAGACTTGATTCCTGGAATCTGTAGCAATGCTCGTCTTTATTACTTTTAGGAGTAATATCAATTGCATTATGAATTTATACATTGAAATTATTGAGGCAATACTTAATAATGTAACAATCTTGGTTTTTTTTTAAAAATTCTGTTTTAGAAAACTTCAGTCTGAGAGATATATTATTAAGCCTATTCAACATTGGTCTAATGTAGTATGACTGATCAATTTAATACGATACAGAATACAGAAACCCACAGAGCCATGTCTAATTAGAAATACTTAATAATATTGTTTTTAAATAAAAGTTTCCAGATAAAATAAGTACCATGACAATAATGGTACCTCTGTATGCAAAATATTCCATGAGATTCATTAATTTAATAATAATTAAGATTGCGTGTGATTTCCATTAAACTTCAAATGATTTTAGAATTAAATGGATATGCATCTATTAAATAAATATCTGCTATACGTTATTAGACATATTAATATATGGGTTTCTTTATTATGGAATATTGAGTTTTCATACATCGAGGGCAATACAAACGCGAGCGAATGCAGTTGATGATTATGTGAAAGCGTACTTTGAATTCGGAAGCTTAATTAAACGCGTTCAGTTTAACTGTAAGCCGTGGAATTTGATCACGTGACCTCTGAACCGTAGCGTGGGACGGGACCATTCACAGCGCAATGTTGTTGAGAGGTTTCGTTTTATTTCATCCCTTGAGGGGTTTCCCTCGCCATCCTGAAAATACGGTGAGTTTATTGCCTTTTATTTAATCAAGCATAAATGTTGAATGGTTAAAATCAAAATCCTTTCATAAAATGTAAAATTCACAGCTATCTAACACGTTGGCCCATCATCGAATGTTAATATGGACACGATGGGAGTATATTCACTTGCTGAGAATCGACAATGTACTACAGACAAAAGTGAACTATTTGTAAATAAATGTAGTACTCACAGTGTTTTAAATTATATATTATATTTTAAATTACATGTTTCCGCGGCTTCGCACGCACTTTTTAAAATCTAAATCCTTATATTAAATAGTAAAATCGCTTTCGATGTAATACGATAGAGTTCAATTATACTTTTCAAACGAAATTAGGCATACAGAATGCTGTGTTCATAATGGAGTAATTAAGTGTATTAGAATTAATGATATTTCTATAATCACAGAAGAGTCTGCCTTGTTGCCCCGATCAAGAAAATGTAGATACACAGGTCACGGAAACCTAATTTGGTCAAAAAGAGTTTAAAACTAGCCGTGTCATACACTTCTGATTTAAGATTTCTCGTACCATAGTAGCCTTACTTTACCTTATAGCCTCAAAAAAAAAAAAAAAAAAAAAAAAAAAAAAAAAAAAAAAAAAAAAAACATATATATGTATATATATATAAATATATATATTGGTAGGTAGCTCTCGGAAATTTACTTCGCTCAAAAAGCGCCTGTTACTCTTGATATTTACTTTCTGCCTCAAATGTTCTCAATTACATAGTTGAGGTTGTGTGTGCCTTGTTGTCCCAATGAAGAAAGCCTTCATACATTCGTACGAGTTTGAAGCCTAAAATGGCCTAAAATGAAATCATACCTACTTCTTATATATTTCTGGTATAAGTGTGAAATTCTTATTAAGTTCAGCAACATTCCATCAAAATCGTTTATAAGATTTTGCGTTGTAGAGTTCTGGTTGTCTGGGAGAGAATGGATCTTTTATGCATGTTTAGTGTTCATTTATTTGTTTTTCCATAAGACACTGTTAAAATACCATATCACAATGTCAAGAAAGCCGACCAGTTTAGAGTACCTCATGTAACAAAATTCACAGCTAGGTTCATGAAAGTTAGATTTGCACCAGTGTTTAAATAGTATTTACAATGTATTAGATGTTTCAAATTCTTCAGTGGCGCAATAAGGATAAATTTAGATATAAAATTTTATTTAATATTTGCATTATACTACTGGTCAAGTGAAAATTACACTTTATACTCAATATTTTATAAATTTTAAACGTAAACAGATATTTTAGGCAATTTGACGAACTGTATAGCTGAAAGGGTCAACAACTGTTTAATACTAGTTGGATTTGGATTGTAAATCATAAATACAGAATTCTTTACTGAATTCCAAAAATATTCCAGTTAAGTATTTTAATAATTTTATTCATATACACTTCTTAGGATTTTAATATTTATTTTGTCCAGCCATTCAAAAGATTAAAAACTTAGCAGCATATTTTGCAATTAATTTTTCTTATAAGATGAAAAGTTTTCAATATAATTATTATTAACAAATAAAATACCATAGCATATTTATGCAACTAGCAAGTATTATACTTTGAGTGTAAAACATCTCATATCAAAGACGCAAATAAAATTGTGTTTCTTTACTTAAATAGATAAATCTTATGATGAATTGTACGAAACTATAAGCAAGTAAATAATTTTTTTTACATAAATTAATATATTTTTCATTACAGTGAAAGATGCGGATGATAATTTTAATGTAAATATTTAACCTTTTCTATGAACACTGAAATGATATGTACCTCGTCTACTTCCAATTTGAAATTATCAAAGGGTTCCATTATATTACAAAGGCTTTTATAAGATTAATAAAAACTAGAATTCCTCCACTCTAGCCTTAAATAGTTTGTGTTGCTGAAATTGCTAGAGCTATTCATCAAGGAAGGTTGTAGAGTAATTTGCGTTTTTTACTTGTGATGTTGCTTTATAAAAGCTGGTGTGAATTTGATAACCGAAGCACAGCTTAAGAATTGTTTCGCTGTTTAATGAATCCTAATACGAGTATAGTGCATGATGTTAATGAGAGCTCAAAGACAGCTTTTATTATCCTCCATACGGTCAAACAAGATAATTATCATTGGTGTTATCAGTGAGATAGAAAGTAAATGTCTGAATGATCTCATACTCTTAATAGGAAAGAAAATAAAAACTATTAAGAGTTTTTATTTCAGTTCAGTCATGGAAATGAAACTGTCAGCAATTGAAAGAAAAGCACGACCAGTCTAAGTGGAAAGCACCATAACCTAGGATGTGCTAAGAGCAAATGTTTATGTCCACCATTCCGACCTTTTAGTCTACCGTTGTTAAAGGTCAGGGCTTTATGTTTCAACTAAACGCTTGGCCGATAACCCACTATAAAAATATGTCTGCAAGAATGAAACGTGCACACTTTGTAAGAGTGACCCCATCTATACGGCTATTTTTATACCTCTACATAGTACTAATATTTTCTTTTATAAGATAGTTTTAGTATCATAAAACAATGCATACTCCTAGGAAGTACATGTTTTTAGTTTCAATGCACAAAACAATAAACTCTTTCTCAGTTGGTTTTGTGTAGTATTTTCTTTCATGCAAAATGTCCTCAGTTCATGATCTACCTCAATACCCTTAGTGATTAAAGCTGTTAGCTGTTTCCCGCGGCTCCGTACGCTTTTCGTAAACTTTGCCCGTGTATGGAGACTTCTAGTTTGTGACTATTAACAACGCCGATGTAGAGTTTACCTTGTTGCCACGATCAAGAAAATCTGTGAAATGTGTTTGTTTATAGTTATTGTACATGTACATGTACTTTATTATGAAGTGATCTAACACTCAAGCTTTATGTTCAACCAGAAATTTATTTTAAAGGCAGATTTTCATAAAAACTTAGCGCCTTAAAATAGTGTTAGGCTATGTTTTAGCTGCCTCGTTATTGCAGTTTATAATGTGCAGGCACTTTGGTAACTAATATTTTGCAGCGCCGCTTGGTGGTGATTTACATAAATGCGCATAGCATATAAACCTTTACGTGGAAAAATACATAGATATACTAAATTTTTGAATTTTAGGGAGACATTTCGTATTTTTTACATTTTATAATTTTCAGAATCCAAAACTACCACAATCCAATGCCATAAAATATAAACGTTTTGTGAGTTTTTAAAAGCTTTATCTTACGTACAATGAAGAATTTTCATCTATTCATCTTTTATGATTCAACTGTTATTAGATTTTATGATTTTAGGAACAACAATTTTGAAACTATTATTGAAACTATAGCTTTTTTTCTTGAAGCAGAAAATAGCATCTTGATAACATATACTAACTTCAAAATGGCAACAAAGCATCATCAACTTAATTAATGTTATACATTTTTTAGATCTTAAAAAACCCTAACCACGCTTTTGAAAATAATTCTGAAATGATAACATTTCATCTCCTTTGGAAAGTTTCTTATGAAGGAAATTCCTTAATTGATATTCCAGTAGAAACTCACTAAAGATAAGATTATTTCTTAAATAAAAACTCTAAAAAATTTTGTGTGACTGCATTCCTACACACAAAATTAAAATTAATTTTGCCAATAAATTTTCCAATTCTCATGACGTTAGATTTTTTTAAATTATTTGACTTTTAATTTTTCTGATAAATCTCAGCCATTAGTAAATTTAATGAACAAAAAGACTGACTTATTATTGTTAAAATATATAATTTTCTTTTTGTATTACTATAAATAGAATTTTAACTAAAAATAACATTTACTTGAATAAAAAAATTCACATTAAACAGAGTTTATCAATAAAAAGAGTCAGATAATTGCCAGTTAGTCCGCTTAGTGACTATAGGAAGCCATTATAGAGAACAAATTACCGTAAAATTATTGGATCTTCTCTTGTACTTGAATTCACTCTGTGCTCCAAACAGTTGACATTATTCTACAGAACTAGGATTTTGTAATTGAGTTTTTGTTATAAGTTTTCTTTCTGTATCATAATAAACATTATAAAAAACAAACTCTAAATATTTAATGCTTTACGAATTTCTCCCTTTCAACAATCTATTGCTCTGGATTTATTTTCCCCTATTGTTTTAAAAGCTCTCTGAGATTTATTTCTTTTTAACGGCCGCAATTCGGATAATTTATTCATAAATTATCAACCCAAATTTGACATACGGAGAAATTATTTCTAGAAACGAAATAAAGAAATCAACAGCGCCTTCACGATGTGAATGCAATCAGCCTACAAGTTTTCCGTAGCTAGATTGCATTCTCTCTTACACGGCGTTATGCTATTTAATCATTCAGAATGCTAGAAGGATGTTTCCAGGTTCGTTTGTCAATTTAGTAGTTGTAAACTAAATAGGTCTTACAATATTTTTGTTTATCTTCGGAAGGGCAAGTGGAAGTGGGAAAAGTTTAAGCCTAAGTGACTTTTTTTTAGGGAGAGGAAGGAAAATGCATTTATGCACACAGGTGGCCAGCAGGATCCCAACCCGGAAACTGTTTGTCCTCGTACTTCAGGTTAGGGCTCGCGCCTATCCAGCCATCAGAAAGTCAAAGGTCTAAACCGCATTTAGGTCTAGATCAATCTTTTTAGCGCGGAGAATACCCTGGACAAAATGAGACACACAGTTCCAGTTGTCCTGACCCTCCAGCATCACTTGGCAGACAGAGTCCACTGAAAAACACCCTGAGTGCGTGTTGCCTCAAGGCGGGGCCTTTCCCAATGTGGGCAGCGGAAGAATGTGTGCTCCGCATCATCGGGAACACCCGGGTAATAAATGCAGTCCGGTGAAGCGGTATTTCGCATCAAGAAAAGGTAGGACTGAAAATATCCATGACCGGTGAGAAACTGGGTGAGGTAATAGTCCACCTCACCATGTTGCCGTTTCACCCAAAACTGGACCATCGGTATCAGCCGTGCTGTCCAACGTCCTCGGGTCTCTTGATCCCACAACTCCTGCCATTGCCGGTAGGTGCGGGTGCGCTCTTCTGATGTGGCACGTTCCTTGCCGATCTCGCCTTTTCGCTGGTATATTGCTTTCCTCTCCTCAGCCAGAAGTTTGACGGGATGACTCCAGCAATCACCAGGACGGCAGGCTCAGAAGCTGTACGATATGCTGATGCGACTCTGAGAGCTGCTTGTCGCTGCACCCGAGCAAGCCGCATCTGGTACACCTCCTTATTTAATGCATCTGCCCACAACTCAGCTCCGTACAGGAGGACGGACTGGACAGCAGACATGAGGAGCCGTCGTCGGCTAGACCTGGGACCAGTGATGTTGGCCATTAGCCTACTAAGGGATTGCACTCCCTTAGCGGCCTTGTCCGCAGTACGGAAGATTTGGTCTCTCCAGGTCAGCTTATTGTCCACCATAACCCCAAGGTACTTGGCGGCACGAGTAGATTGGGCAGTTACCCTACCCACGCGAAGTGGAACGACAGTGTCAATCCTTTTCTTAGTCAAGATTAAAATCTCTGTCTTAGCCAAAGCAAGAGATAGCCCGTGATCCTCCATCCAGTTGTTCACGACGCGCATGACTTGGTTCAGCTTCAGCTTGGCCAGCTCAACGTTGCGTGCGGCAATCAGTGCTGCGACGTCATCGGCGTACCCAACTAAAACTGTCTCATCCGGTATCTCGGACCTCAGAAGGCTGTCATAGGAGACACTCCAGAGATCCGGAACCAGGATTGAGCCCTGCGCGGCGCCGGAAGTCACATTCATTGTCCGCGTCCCTTCTTTAGTGTCGTATATAAGGAGTCGGGCCCGAAGATAGTCTTCGATGAGCCTGAGCAGATACGCTGAGATGCGAAAGGTGTTCCGCAATGCATCTAACATATCGGCCCATCTCTCCGAATTGAAAGCATTCTTGACATCAAGCGTAACAAGAAGCACAACTCGACGAGAGTACCAACTGTGACTCTCAGCCATCTGAACTGCTCTCCGGACCTCTTCAATTGCGTCAATGGTTGACCGCCCCTTCCTGAAGCCGTACTGGTGGGGGCACAAATCCCCGACAGCTTCCACGGCTAATGTCAGTCGGGAGCGGATCAACTTCTCAAAAAGTTTCCCTGCTGTGTCCAACATACACAAAGGCCTGTAGGACGAAGGCAGGTCAGGGTCACCTTTCCTCTTGTTCCCCTAATTAGTACAAGTCCACATTTACTTACTATGTAAAATATTTAAAAAAAGCACTTGTAACTTTTTAAATTTAAAAATACTGCTAAAGATAATTAAATAATAATAGTAAATATTAGAGTAAATCGCATTTTTGAACATTTTTAAATAATTAAAATAGCACTCACAAGGAGCACTTTTTTTAAAACAAATTTGTGAAAAACCAAACGTTTTCTTGATTATAATTGCAGTATAAATTATTATTCGTGCCGAATAAGTTCCTGGATAATGTCTAAATTGATTTAATATTTCTTTTATATATTTTCTCTTTCGGAAAGATTGTTTTCGCTCACTAGATTCCGACTTTGACTATAAAGTGTAAAGTAGTACAATCAAATTATATCGATTCCTCAACAAAGAAATATCTTTAATGTTAATGCTGTTAAATATATATTAAATAAATAAATTTCAAGCATTATTTATTTATTTATTTATATATTATATCTGAGAAAGATACAAAAATTGTACTATACATCAGATATCATTTCTGTCATGTATAATATCTTTGGCAATAAATCAGTAAACTCTTAAAGCATAATTTATACTATGCTGCACCAGAATTAGAATGTCATTACTTCAGCCAAGTCTGAATCAGAATTTCATTACAATAATAACGCGTCATGTTTACGCTATATTCACTCTTATGTAAGGCGCAATGCCCATGATGGAAAATAAATAATAAAAAGAGTTAATATTATCTAATAGATTATCGATTCAGGTGGAAGCAAGTGGTGTACTGTAGTTGTTAGATGGGTAATAAGGTAGAGTTACAATTGTAGAAAAAAGGATATAGATAATAACAACGTTTTAGTTGTAAGTAAGAGGAAAAAGCCAACCAGATAACATTTCTCCGTAAACTATTGTTTCTCTTTTCCTTGTAAATCGTAGTGCATCCTTTATAAAATTACCATACATTTACAGTATAGTTGTGCGGATATCAATAGTTGACGTGTTAGATGCACAAATTTACAATTTTCGAGTTAAGTAATTGACAGAAGCCATTGCCACAGAGAACAAATTATTGATGAGATCACATGACTAGTTGGTCAGACTTTCAGGATGGTTTATTTTACTTATTGGTTAAATTTTACTTTTCTGTGACATTTTATATCTGATATAACCCCTCCATGGCATTGTATTAGTCCTGATTTGTTAAGGTCTCTAGGTTACCTAGGAGAAATAATAAACTTCAGCACTGAATTCAACAGCATCCTAACATCTGAGCGGTTCAGATCCCTGGTAAAGCACATATCTCCTAGTATTTATGACTTTACTTAGTCATGTAGTATTGATTATACACGTGGACTAAAGTCCAATCCAACTTAGTTAGAAATAAGTCTATATAATTAATTAATTCGTCACTTTTTACAATCCAGATAAAGGCAGTTAGAATAATGACTGATTTACGTAGAGGTCATCATGTCGGCAGGTGTTTAGGGAATTGTCTATTCTTTTCTTGTCATCTCTATTCATTCTTCAAGCCACTTTACTTGCCAAGTTTGGAGAGAATGTAGTTCAAAACTCTGATTGGATGGCTATAACACAAGACGTAGACAGGGTCTTAGACCTGGAACTTACAGACTGGAGATTTTCACCTCACAGCCACAACATTTTGGAAGTCTTATTTAATACATTACCTCATTCCATACAATCAGCTTCCAACCCGGCGGTTTTCAAAAGGCGATTGAGGGATTACCTGGTAAAAAATATGTGTTTTATAAGGTGGGAGTGTTTCTGAGTTAGTAATGATCTTAATATAATTTTGTATAAAAAAATTATTCTTATTTATTAAATTTTTTATACATGTAGAATTAGTAAAACCTCGCTATTTTGTATTCAGCTTATATTATAAGGCAAGCAATGATTTTAAAATAAAAACCTACACCACAATTTTAAAATTTTAATGAAAATATTTAATTATGTAACAGCAAAAGTCATGTAACATCAACGTAGTTTAAATTAATTCTAATATGACTGAATGTTGCTGTACGTGTGGAAAATGTCCCAAACAATAACTCATTTTGGATTTGTATTTGTGTTTTATGTTCATTAAAAACCGCACATGAATATAACGCTGTCTCAATTTGAAAATAATTAATGACTTTAAACCGTACGACTTTTAAATTAATGACTGTATTATACTTTAAGGAAATATTAAATTTTGTTTTTGATTATTTGCGTTTATATTAATAACCTTCCTGCACAGATACTATTCACATGAAATGTTTATCTTGATATCTCTAGAAATGCTAAGTGGAAACCAGAGACATATATTAGAGGGTGGAAGTTCGACTGTGTAATGCACTAACAATGGTAGGATCATTAACATTGGTAGCAGAGCAAGAGTTAGTCATAATTAACAGAAAGTGGCAAGTTATGAGGGTAAGGGAGTGAGTTGCTTCTATTCTGATGTTGTTAATGAGGAGGGCTGAGTGTAAAGCTGTCGCCCCTTTGTATATGAGGGTTATATACTCGGGTTGGTTATACACACGAATAGAGAGAGCTGGAGTCTTTGGTTCTGTAATACATCGGTACATCCTCAATAATATCCTTTGCCATGTGTGTTCATTACGCTATGAATAGTAAATAGGATTAAGTGAATATTCGCCTGCAAACGAGTAATGGATTGCGAATTATATCCAAAGGAACAAAATCGCCTAGATATTTCTATCGGAGATTGAAAACAGGGAACAAGAAATGTAATCTCTTCTAGTTTTAATTTTATGTAGTGCTTGTCTAAAGTGACACAGATTCTCTGGATTTTAAACGATTTTAAGTCAAATCTTCTAACACAATTCCTCTTAATTAAGGCAACATGGAGAATTATTAAAAACACCGAAAAAATAAATAACTATGTAGTTATCCCAACCATTAAAATGTATTGAATTTAAAAAGAACATCTCCTACATAAAAGCAATACATATTTTAATATTAAAAATTACATAACAATTTAAAATGTATGTAAAATTAGAAGTAGGTTATACATCTTTATTAGATTTGATCTTAATTATGGGTAACTCCTCTGAAACCTAACAAAATAAAACAAAAATAGTAATTAGTAATAAATAATTAAAGACAATCAATATTTGTTAAGTTAAAAAGAATTTATAACTGACATACATAATGATTAATATTCGTATGCGAAACTTCAAGCACAAAACTTAACATTTTTGTTGTCTACAATCCTTAAATTTTTTGTTAATGCATGTGAGCCCCGCCCTCAATAATTGAAATTATATTTACATTTAAATCTTGAGCAAGTGAAACTGTCTTATTTATTTCTGACTTCCACAAAATTTTGGAAAATGGCTGCAAAAAGGCTGAAAGTATAATAGATTTATCTCAGCCAATAATTACCATATAGCATTCATAAAAGAGTCTTAGAACTAACGAATCATTATATACTTTTTTAAATAATTCATATTTAGATAATTGATTATAGTACTAAAATTATTTCAACTTAATTATCAACGAAACGTGGTGTGATTGTATACCTGTCTGTTTAATATTCATTTGTGAAACATTTTTTAAGATGTATACTATTCATTCATTATTTAATTTGGCGAGGGTATTAATTAATACAATATAATAATCTTTAAACACAATATATAATAAGTATAATAAGTAGGGTTGATTTAATTGTAATGTTGAATTTAGCTCAAGTTCACCTTCCTTTCATTGCAGCGTCTGGTATTTTGACGCTGTCTCACATTTAACTCCTGGTATCTGGAGAAATGTTCGTCTAAAGAGATCCAAAGAAAGTAGGTTACAAAGAAGCTGAAAACGAACCTTTACATCGTTTCAACATCAAAGACTCCTAGACTACAACAATACAGTGTAAAATAGGTGAAGAGATATTCTCATTGTCTCTTTAGGTGCACAGTTAAGTGCACTACGATGTTTCTGACACGATCTTTAAGCACGGTGTAGCAACCCAGTTATCTAAACATAACGTAGATATGGTAGGAAGGGTTGTATTGGTCAATAACAATTTAGCGCTAGTAGGTGAGTAGGAGTAGGCTGCAGCTGTGTCCTTGAGGTACATTGGGTACATTGTAGAATGTCTACAGCGCTGTATGGAAGACCTATGTGACGGCGATGACATGGACGATTTGTATTCTGTAACTTTTGTCAATGCAACATCCGTATTAAGAGCAGATGCCGATGAAGATGATGTTTGCATATTCTGTGGAGAATTCGGTGTCGAGAATGAGCTGTGGTATAGATGCGTCTATTGTTCTGATGGATACACGCAGCATGCAGCGCTGCTGATTCTGCAGACAATTGTGTTTGTGACTTTTGCCGTGACCATTGAAATTGTTTTCTTTATATTGTCCAAGTGTTATATTTTATTGCTCATTATCTGTACTTATTGGAAAATAAATTCATATATGGCTTTGTAAAGTATTTGGCATTGCATATAGGGTGATCTGCCCTATGCCTACTTAAAATGTCATAGGATTCCATCGTATTACATCACTATCAAAGCTACGGACTTCGACTTTAGAATTCCTTCACAAGGATTAAGTGTTACTGAAATAGCTGGAGCTTTACAATTAAATACACGGAATATATGAAAACTCGATTCAGTTATGTAGCTAGTATTTATAACTCTCCGAATTAGGGCGCAAAATCACTGCTCTCCAACCTTGAAGTGCACCTATTCGGTTATGGAGCAGGAAATTGGTATATTGGTCACCATCTCTACAGAGTTTTGTAGACCATTTAAAGAGTATATGCCTATGACATCCCTATTATTCTGAAGGAAAAGGCGTGCGAAGCTACGGGTATGCGCTATTCACTATAATTTAATTATTACTCTATTATTTTCCTAAAACCTAAAAGTAGTACCAGAGAAGTTACATATACTCAGTTTACAATGAATTCACTAAGCTGATATTACATCAGAAGCTTGGGAGGGATGGGGGAAAGGGGAGAGGTTAAGCCTAAGTTACTGGGAGTGAGTAGAGGGAGAGGAAATTCTCGGATTCGTTATTCTGTCAGGAGATAAGAGAGAACCTAATACTCCTAAAGTGTGATCTCAATTTGGCGTATTAGCTCAATGACTTGAAAATATTTTCTTAGTAAATATTTTGTAATGCTTGTGTTAAAAATGTTTGCTAAAAGCTATACATTACAAAAAATTATAAAATAATCTAAATGCTAAATACTTACAGAGTTAATAAGATTAATAACCAATGAAAGTTTTGTAAATGAAACTGAAACTTAATCTCAAGAACTACTTTCTTATTGAAATTTGACTTCTAAAATTTAATAGTACATATTAACTAAGGTTAAAACACTTACAATATACGTTTGCCTAATGCAATGCTGGCCATGACAGATTATCCGGGAAAATGTTTTTATATTTTGATAATCAAATTAACTTAAAAATCAATCGCACGGTTTTGAAAACTATAAGTATCGTATTTTAATCTGATGTGGGCCAAAAATGGATGCTAGAATAAGGATTACGTTTGTATTGACGTGTTTGTTAGTCAGCAATATATCACAGTGAGTAGCAAAGTAGTGGTAATGTGCATTTATTTTACTTCATAGTGTAGAACTGTGCTACAATGACTTTGTAAAGGTAATATACTCTCTCCAAAAATTTATTAGTGTGTCAAGATAACGCCATTTTAACGTTATTAACGAATATAAATTTAAGTAAACTTGTCACTTTTCTGAAATATCGAATCGATTAAAATACGATTAATCTTATATGTCTTTAATTATCTTAAAAAGTACAACATTATGAGAAGTATATCATGACAGGACAGACCGATGAATAAACTATTCTACACGTATTGAGAAGCCAAGTCTTATAAGACAAAAGTACTTTAAGATGACCAAAGCTTAAAAATATTTAAAAGGGATTATTTATATTGTATCTAATACGTTTGCTGAAACAAATTTAAATTTGAGTTCGGGAGGGCTGTTTCCTTATGTGGAAATTATAAAACATGATTGTATCTAGTCTTTTTATATGACAGAACTTCACTTGGTGTGTTTCTCTGATCAATTCTTTAACTTTACTCTTGATATAATATTGTAATATTTTAGAACTGTGTTCGGTTTTAGTGTATTTACCATGTACAAAATATAGGCATATCTTTTGAATTATAATTCTTATATAAAAATAAATATATTATTTGTACAGGTTTAACCTACAACCCCTGAAAAATAAATATTTTTGAAAGGACCTAAGTAATTCCACTGGACGCTTTCCAAATCATTTTAAACCAGGTATTGAGTAGCAATATTGTAATGATAACACAGTACAAGTAAGGTAAAGCTAGTGTGAAGTTGAAGTAAGGTAATTTACATTATAACAGAACTTCCCTGGTTCCTTTTGTTTCAGCTGTTGATGCCATTCTAACACCTTCACGAGCATATCTCAACTGCTTGTACAAACTTAAAGTACACCTCTGCTGCATAAACCTAAACAAATCTTTGTCGTTTAATGTTGGATATAACTCATATTTGGCATTATTATTTGGTTTATACGGAGTGTACAGTTTTTTCATGGCAATACATTATTAACTTGATAAATCATGATTAAAGTTAATCACGAGTAAAATAAGTTATTAATGAAGAATCTTTAAAAATTGAAGAAAAGTTAAATTTACTGTCACTGGTAAATGTATCCATTTTCCAATATTAATTGTTTTATTGTGCAAGGCCTTTTGAAATCAACGATTCCATATATTTGCGAAGTGCCTGATGATGGAATCATTGATTCAGAAAAACATTGCACAATAATAACATTAATATTGGACAATTTGTTATTCATTTCCCAGTGATAGTAAATAGAATTTCTAATGTGTTATATAGTTCTTATTCTAAATTTTAAAACAAATAAAGTATATACATTACCTATTCAACAGTGAGGGAAACATAACTTTTTCCAGACATTTTCCATCTTTCAGTGATGCAAAAGATTATTAACACTTATGCAGTATACAACAGAGTATTGAAATTCAATCTGCTGTTTGACGCTAGAAATCATTTCGCTGTTCGTGATGAGGTTTTGAAAAACCTAGCCATTGGTAAATGACAGACAAACGAGATATAATAAGTTAGCTAAATGTATTTTTCTTCCAGTAGACACTATTTATATCAGGATTTCTCTAGGAGGTCTTTGAAACAATACATGGACCAATGAAACGTAATAGATTACTAAGTGACCTTTATTGAAGAGTTGGAATTCCAAGAAATATTCCATCGTTATTGATGGCGCTCAGAGTGATGTCGCTCAATGTTCAAATTTGATATCCATCCTAGAGCAGCAGGACAGGATAGAGTGAAAATATCCTCAATGTTGCTAGTGACGTTTCGCTGTTCAAGTTACGAGATACGTTATTTGAGATAGCACCTCCTTTGGGAACACCAATTAAAAACAGTCATTACCAGTTAAAGATGTAAAGGCTTAACACCAAATAAACAATAACTATACATTTTAATTTTATTTCACTTTCATTTCCAAAGAGTATTTTCACGGTATTTTCGACTTTATGTATATCCTGGATGGGCTCCGAGGATTTAAAGCTAAATACAGGATATCAATACAATTTTTAATGTGTACATTCCGTTACTTACAAAAAGCAAATATTTTACTAGCAAGCTTCCGTTTGTTTGGTAGCACGTTATAACCACTTAGAGGATTGGCAAAAAGTACCGTCATTAAATTGAATGGTGGTTCAGTTTTCCATTAGGAGCAGCTGGCCATCGATTTTATCTTCGGAGAGGGACAAATAAAGTGAACCGGGAATTATCGACATTCATCACTCGTTCCGTACGTCTGGCACAGAGAAAAGCTTAAATGACTCATTCATTATTAAGATTCACAGTATTTATCAATCATTAAGATGACTTAAATTCAAACAAAAGTACAGTTACTATAATAAACAGAGCCCTTTTACTTGGCATATTTTAAAATAAATTTTATACATTCAGAAACAGGTGTGTTAAGAGAGTCCTCACTCTGTTCAGTAGAAGCTTCTTTCTAACATACTCGCCTAAGAAATATATGTAGTAACATGGGACTAGAGGGTAGGCTATGTTGCAGAAACATTACACAAATTATCTCAAATTGCAACAGTAATCGGACTGAATCCAGTAACTTATGTGCCACGCATAAGTCGCCACAGATTTAAAGATTCACAATTTAAATACTAATTTATAATTTATAAATAATACAATTTTATGCATCGGGAGCTGTATCCTACATAAAATGAGTCTCTTTCTTTATACAATAAAAATAAGTTTACTAGTTATGAAAACTTGTATATAGATAGTCCATTTAAAAAATATTTTACTAAAGATAACGATCTTTTTTATTTTAAATATGTAATGTTTAAAACCAGCCATCAAAGTGAATATGGAAAGTCTAAATTTAGAACCAAGTTTCCTTTCGAAAATGCGCGGAGAGGTTTTTGTTAATTTGACAATTTTAAATTCAAGGATCGGTGATTTTATATATATGTCAAAGTAGCTTGGAATCGCAAATATTTCTAAGTGAGAGGTTATTTGTTAAGCTGAATATAATTATGAAATATTATTTAATCAGTTAATATTAATCCATGTTTGCACATTGCAATCTTGGTTATGATAGAATCCTGGAAAACTGTTCTTAAATTCGAATACTCCTAGTGCCTATATTCCCAGTGCTACAATTCAGAAATTATGCAGACCAAAACTGATACTGAAATTGGAATTACATATGTATTGAATATGTCACAAAACCAGTCTTAAAGCGCTGTAAGTTTTTTTAAACAGTTGCAATTTGAATTGTTTCAATCAATCGTATATATTTGTGGTTCAAAAATTTCGTAAAATAATTTGAAATTGTTTTAGCACTACTTTGATATTTCTTTGAGAGCCACAATGACATCACTTTAACGTTATGTTAAGGATATATTTATATTGCAGATTTTGTAGTAATCTAAAATAATAAGGAATAAAAGGAATAAAAGTGATTACACTTGTCACTTAGCAAATAAGTTAGAACCCGGTGTTGTATAGTAACCCTGTCCTGTAATGATAACTCAGTACAAGTAAGGTAAAGCTAGTGTGAGATTGAGCTAAGTTAATTAACATTATAATACAACTTCCCTGGATCCTTTGTCTCTGTTGTTGAAGCCACTCTAATCCTCTCACTGACTGCATGTCTCCACTGCTTGTACAAACATAAAGTACACCTCTGCTTCATAAACGTAAATAAATTTTCATCGTATAGTGTTTAAAATGACACACATTTTGGATTATTAGCATTTTATACAGAGTTTCAAGCCGATAATGACAATTTCTTTTCAAATTTGATCTATTATATTAAACGTTAAAAATGTTAAACTTAATTGAAAACAACAATTAGTGATTTAAGCTATGTAACTGTTATCCTACATTGCAATTCCACCAAATGTTTTATAATGAAGTTGTAATACATTTAAATGTAATACTGGAAAACAGCAACTTTCCTTAATCGATATGTTAGAAAAAGCCACTGAAAGGATATTTTTGCAGAAACTCATTTACTCCACAACATAGTATGTGTCATTTGATTATGTAAATAAATATATAGTGTATAAGTTTAATTAGTTAATTACTTTGTGAGACGAATCATCAATAGGTAATTTGAACAAGTATACGAGATTGGTAACAATATTTAAATAATTTGTTCCTTAGATTTTACAATTTAATACGTTAAAAAATATAAGCATTATGCACAGTGAGTGAGTGAAATGATCCTAACGTCACCATCCAATCAATTAGAGTATTTCACTAACAGTTAGCTTTGTTTGCATATTTGTTGTATAGCCAAGTGGATGCTGCCAGTTATTAAGTCTTTTTAGTGTTGGATATTCGCTGAGAACCAATGTGGTCCATGTATTTTGAATTGTTTGTTATGAAATAACTATCTATTTTTGAAAGATTGCTTTACATTATTCTTTCATACAATACACCAAAGTAGTTGGAGACATTCATTCAGGGATATTGAGAAAGATGACGCTTAGTTCACATTAAAAATATAATTTAGAGCCTCATCCTACAAGATAGTTAATTATTCAGCAATATATTTTGTAAGTTTATTGCAAGATGCCATTGCAACTTTTGTTCTTGAACTGATATAATTTCTTTTTACGAGATTGGGAAGAAAAAGATGAAGAAAAATTATACCTGTGCTAATTTGAATAATATTTAAGATTACATTCAACTTAATGGTTTTAGAATTAAATGCATATCGTGCACATCTATTGAATATCTCGTATATCTGCTATACGTTATTGGAAATATTAATATATATATATATATAATATACAATATATTAACAGAAAATAGTCTTCTTCATAATGAATATTGAGTTTTCATACATCGAGGGCAATAAAAATGAAAGCAAATGCAGTTGATGATTATGTAAAAGCGTACTTTGTGTTCGGACGCAAAATTAAACGCGTTCAGTTTAACTGTAAGCCATGGAATTTGATCACGTGACCTCTGAGCCGTAGCGTGGGACGGGACCATTCACAGCGCCGTGTTGTTGAGAGGTGACGTTTTATTTCAGCCCTTGAGGGGTTTCACTCGCCATCCTGAAAATACGGTGAGTTTATTCCCTTTTATTTAACGACAAGCATAAATTTTGAATGGTTAAAATCAAAATCCTTTCATAAAATGTAAAATTCACAGCTATCTAACACGTTGGCCCATCATCGAATGTTAATATGGACACGATAGGAGTATACTCACTTACTGAGAATCGCCAATATACTTCAGACAAAAGTTAACTATTTGTAAAAACATTTAGTACACGCAGTGTTTTACATTGCTTTATGTATTTCTCCCTTTCAACAATCTATTGCTCTGGAGTTATTTTTTGCTATTGTTTTAAAAGCTCTCTGATATTTATTTCTTTTTAAAGGTCACAATTTGGATAATTTAATCACAAATTATCAACCCAAGTTTGGCAAATTGATTAATTCTTTCTAGAAACGATATAAAGCAATTAACAGCGCCTACACGACATGAATGCAATCAGCCTACAAGTTTTCTGTAGTTAGATTGCATTCTCTGTTACACGGCGCTATGCTATTTAATTATTCAGAAGTTTGTTTCGAGGTTCGTTTATACTTTTTGTAATTGTAAAAAAAAATAGGTCTTATCATATTTTTTCATGTTAAAAAGGACAAGTGGAAGTGGGAAAAGGTTAAGTCTATGTTACTGGGTTTGAGCAAAGGGAGAGGAAGTTATCAGATTCATTATTCTGTCAAGAGATTACAGGGAACCTAATACACATACAGGTTGATCTCAATTTGTTGCCGTATCAGCTCAGTGATTTGAAACGAATTTCTTTTTGAATACTTTCTAATACTTATTCTGAAACTGTGTAAGAGCTACACTGATACTAATTAATTCATTATTTAAATCTTTGAGCAATAAATAACAAATGAACAGTAAAGGCCAAATTTACTTACTATGTAAATTATTTAAAAAATCACTTTAATTTTTAAATTAAAACATAATCGCTAATGAATACTAAATAATAATAAATAAGTAGTAAATATTAGAGTAAATCGCATTCTCGAACATTTTGAAATAATTGAAATAGCGCACACAAGGAAAACTGTTGTAAAATAAATCTGTAACAAACCAAGCGTTTTTATGATTATAATTTCAGTATAAATTATTATTCATGTTGAATAAGTTCCTGGATAATGTCTAAATTGATTTAATATTTCTTGTTTTGCATATTTTCTTTCAGAAAGATTGTTTTCGCTGACTAGATTCGGACTTTGACTATTAGTTGTAAAGTAGTGCAATAAAGTTATGTTGACTCCTCAACAAAGAAGTAACTTAAATGTTAATGCTGTTAAATATATATTATATTTGAGAAAGAGAAAAAAATGTACTATACATCAGAAATCATTTCTTTGATTTATTTTGTGGAAGGAAGAGATGTACTGTGGGTTTTAGATGAGTAATAAGGTAGTAAAAAGAATATAGATAACAAGAATGAGTAGACCTCCCGCGGATCGAGCGCTAACACGGGCTCTTATGGGAGGGAGAAATTCCCTCATTTTGCTGGAGAAATCCCTTCATGTGCGGGAGAAATTCCCTGCTCACACTCTTATCCTATGAAAATGTTCCAAATTCTGTCGAAATTATCGTGTTTTTCGGTAAAATCGGTGATTTGGGGTGTCAAAATCGTTGTTTTTTCGGTAAAATCGGTGATTTGTTGGGTCCGGTGTGAGGGAGAAACGAGGGACGGAGGGAATTCCAATATGGCGGCGAGGGCGGGAAAAAATTGGCGGGAACAGGGTAACCTAACCTCACTTTCTTGGTTTCCCGCGTATTCAATATGGCTGCGCCCATGATGAATTGGCGGGAACAGTAGAACATAACCTCAATTGAGAAATTGGCGGGAACAGGGGAACATAACCTCAAATGTAAAAAGGGCGGGAAAGTAAACTAAACAAGAGAAATAAAGACGAATCGTACCTTATTGTGTGATGATTTAGAGCTGAGCATAGGGGTTCCAGGAGTTTAAAATAAAACATTTTTGGGTAAAAACTAATTTATTATACTATTTCTATACAACTATTCACATTGGCACTCTTCACTCCCGCCACACAGATAGCAATATGTGGTGGTGACGTCATCAGAGGAAGTCTGTAACATAAATAGACCTGAGTTAGCCAGTTCTGAACAAGAAAATTCCGCGCTTCCCCACTGGCTGGAATAAGCGCGTCCTTGATTGGATGTAAATAGTATCTAAGCGCTCTGATTGGTGGAACCTGAGAGACCGGCACTCCTTCCTCTCTCTCTCCCGTCAGATCCGTGCGGGAGGTCAGGGAGATAGGGACGTGTGTCGCTCTGAGTTTTACACAATTATTTAAACAATTACGATCTTTTGATATTACTCGAGTAAAATAATTCAATCTAATACGTTAAAATATTTTTACTAATATTCATTTTAATTACCGTTAATACTATTCTTGTAATTATCTTTCTTAATCTAAATAGAAATTATCGTTACTAGTAGCAGTTAAGCTTTTTAATCATTTAGTTGCTTTTCTAACGTAATATCGTTTCTATAATACCATATTGTAAACATGTCTTACGAAAATATTGAAGTAGATTCTGAACCTGTATATATGGATATGGAGTTGGATCCTGTAAAAACGCTAGGAAGAAACGAGACCTACGTGAGAAAATTCAGGGTATATGGTACTAAGACCACCTTTAAATTCAACCCCGTCCCTGAAAACATTAATGAAATCGATTGGCTAAGGACGGGATTTTCTAAAATTGTAAATGAAATGAAAGCAAATTGCACTGATTCGGACTACCTCGGATTTACACTTCATAGTCTAAATTTAAAAAGTAAAGATCCGGGCTACGTGGCATTTCGACCAGCTGATCAGGTCAAAGACGATGTCCTTTTCGAAATTTTCGGGGGGATAATTCAAAGTAACGCGGACTCTGTAAAGTCTACCGATACGTTCAAAGTCGAATGTACGCGTGTCAATCTCCCTGTAGGCAGTGGTGGCCTCAGAAGACCTGGCTTGTACAATAATTTTCACGAAGAATGTAAAGCACGAACAGGTATTGTATCGATAGAAAATGTGGACAATCTGTGTCTGCCCCGAGCTATAGTGGTAGCAAAAGCCTACGCCAAAAAAGATCCTCAACTTAAGGCTATACGTGAAGACAAGGGTAAGCGACAAACTCTTAGAGCCCAAAAACTGATGACTAAAGTCGGGGTCCAAATTTCTGAACAGGGAGCGGGGGTCCCCGAACTTTCAAAATTTCAAGATCACCTCAAAAAGTATAATATTACAGTTTACAACTATAACAGTAAGGGTAGGGACGTGTATTTTTAACGGTAATAATGAAAGTGCTTTGTACAAAATTAACCTACTGTATCATAACGGTCATTATAATGTGATCACATCCCTCACTGCAGCTTTTGCGTGCCATTTTTTCTGCGAAGCATGCCATGTCCCTTACGACCACAAAGCTGAACACAGATGTTCAAATGTCTGTCCTGCGTGCCAGACAGTCTCTCCGCCCTGTAAAGAGGAGCATGGAGGAATAGTTTGTCCAAATTGTAACATCACTCTAAAAAATCAAATATGTTTCGCGGCTCACCAGGTGGGTGAACGGTGTAAATCTGTTAATAAATGCAAACAATGTCAAAGACTCGTATTTCTGAAACAGCGTAAGTCAAAACATGTGTGCGGCGAAGTGTTTTGTAAAATCTGTAATGATTTCAAGGCCCCAAACCACCAGTGCTACATGCGAGTCGACACAGGCAAGCCCAAAACCGAAGACTTTCTGTTCATCTTTTTCGATCTGGAAACAAGACAGGACGAGTACATTGACGATAAAAGGGGTTCATAAAGTAAATCTATGTGTCTCGCAACAATTCTGTTTCAAATGTATCGGTGGTGGAAATTGTGAACATTGTAATACCCGTACTCGAGTCTTTAGACAAGATCCTGTAGTTAAATTCATGGATTATGTGATGGATGTTAGAAAAAAATTCAAAAACGTTTGTGTAATGGCTCATAATGGCCAGGGCTTTGATTTTCAGTTCATCTTAAAGTACGTACTGGAACAGACAAAATTCACTCCAGAGCTAATTATGCGTGGCACCAAAGTAATTCTCATGGAATTGGACAACGTGAGATTTATCGACTCACTGAACTATTTCCCCATGGCCCTCTCAGCACTCAACAAAGCCTTTGATCTACCCCCAGAGAAGAAGAAGGGTTACTTCCCTCACTTGTTTAACACTCTGGCAAACCAAAACTATGTAGGCCCCATCCCACCCAAGGAATAATACTGCCCTGAATCGATGTTCGAAAAAAGTTATACAGATTTTGAAAATTGGCATAATGACCAGGTCAACAAAAAACGTAGTGTTTGATTTCCAAAAAGAACTTATTGAGTATTGTATTTCAGATGTAGACATATTGGCGCAGGCGTGTATAAAATTCAGAGCAATGTTTCTCGAAGAATGTAACGTAGACCCGTTCATGGAAGCCGTCACCATAGCCAGCGCCTGTAACTTGGTGTTTAGACGTAAGTTCTTAAAACCCAATACTATTGGCCTGGTCCCTAACAATGGATACAGACTTGTTGACATGCAATCCCCCATCGCTTTGCAGTGGCTGACTTGGGAGGAGGATCAGCGTGGCATCCGAATCCAGCATGCAGGGCGGGAAAGAGAAGTCAAAATTGCCGGTATGAAAGTAGACGGTTTTGACGGTGAACGCGTGTATGAATTTCAGGGTTGTTATTTCCACGGGTGCCCTAAATGTTACAAGTACGAGAGGGAAGTGCCCTTACCCGACGATCCCTCAGACTCTTTGCATCTGAGGTACGAAAGGACCAAATCCAAAATAGCTAAACTCCAAAATTCCGGATACGAAGTTATCGAGATGTGGGAGTGTGAATTTAAGAAAATGAAAAAAGATCCTAGATTGGCATACCTAAATTCATTACCAATTCTAAACACGCTCCCACTTAATCCAAGAGACGCCTTCTTTGGTGGTAGAACAGGCAACGCAAGAACATACCACAAGTGTGCAGAGGGGGAGTCTATACAGTATGTGGACGTATGCTCTCTCTATCCTTTTGTTAATAAATTTAAAATGTATGTAAAATCTCATCCTAAAATCTATGTGGGTGACAGAGAATGTAGGGGGCGAGGCATGCAGGCTGAAGGTCTTCTTAAATGTAAAGTCCTGCCTCCGCTAAAGTTGTATCACCCGGTTCTCCCTACACGCATGAACGATAAATTAATGTTTGTTTTATGTAGGACGTGTGGGCGAGGACATGTACTCGGGTGACTGTGCCCACACCACGGAAGAGAGAGCATTGACAGGGACATGGACGATGCAGGAAATTAGAAAAGCTGTAGAAAAAGGCTATACCATTTTAGAAATGTACGAATTATGGGAATACGAGGTAGTGACCTATGAGGATGGCGGACTCTTCACAGACTTTGTAAATAAATTTCTAAAAATTAAACAGGAGGCATCGGGCTACCCTTCCTGGTGTCTCACTGATCAGGACAAAGAAACGTACATTAAAAAATATTTTGAACATGAAGGTATCAGACTTGACCAAACAAAAAATTGAAAAGAACGCGGGTCTTCGCTCCCTCGCGAAATTAATGCTAAATTCGTTTTGGGGAAAATTCGGACAGAGAGAGAACCAGACAAAGACATCGATAATACGATCACCCGACACATTTTTCAAACTACTAACCAGTCCCGGGACACAAGTAAATACGGTTCAAGAAATTAACGAAGAGGTTCTCCTCGTAAATTGGCAAAACATAGAAGAGGTTAGCGAGTCCCTCAGAACCGTCAACGTCGTCTTGGCCGCTTTTACCACATCTCACGCGAGGTTAAAACTGTATGAACACTTGGAACAGCTACAATCTCAAGTCCTTTACTATGACACAGACAGTGTACTGTACATACATAAAAACGGCATGTATAAAGTTCCTACCGGTGACTACCTCGGGGAGATGACCGATGAGTTGGTCGACTACGGTCCCGGGTCATACATTGTAGAATTCGTTTCTGGTGGTCCTAAAACCTATGCCTACTTAGTGTGGTCCACAAATAAAAATTCGTTAGTTGAAGTCTGTAAAATAAAAGGTCTCACTCTAAATTTAAAAACTAGTAAACGTCTAAATTTTGAAAAATTAAAAGAAATGGTGCTTAGTGAAACGGATCCAACTCTAGAAATAACAGAAAACCGTATTAGACGGACAAAAGACAAAAACATAGTTACCGTAGAAGAGACTAAACTATTTAAAATTACTGGTCCTAAGCGTAAGCGGGAAGGAGAGTATGAGACACTACCGTATGGCTATAGTAAAGTTTCTAAATATTAGTATATTATAGTATACTTACAGTGGGTGTAAATACAGCCTCCTTCACTCTTCTAAACACAGACACCACAAACAATAACCTTCGTAGGTCAATGCTTTTCCCCCTCATCCTCTTTAACTTCTCCCGCGATTGCTCGAGTAGATGCTGCTTCTCCTCCATCACTGACCGAGACTGAACGCTCTCCTCGCAACCGCGTACCCCCACTACCACACAGCGTCCACTGACTTTCCTGTCGCTGTGCTTGCTACCGGCCCTCGCAGACCCAAAAGCCTGAGTGTGTGTGTGTGTATGGGCTCTGAGGTCCCGGACAGAGTGGTTGCGATCCTTCAGGTGGCCTAAACTCCATAATTCCTTGGGATCATGTATGAATGTGTGTGGCAACGAGGCGGGCTAAACCCCATAGATGTACTCTTGCCGTGAATGTGCCGAGAGGTTCGTGGCCTTGGGGTTTGAATGTGATCCTTCAAGTGGACTAAACCCCATAATTCCTTGGGATCGAGTGTGAATGTGTGGGAGATAGCGATGGACCGGATCAGCCATGACAAATTACAAATGTATATAGTGTTGATATTACTGTAAAATTGTAAATACTGTTGTAAACACTTATCTTTGTGCAAAGTGTGAGGTCTCAGTGGGGGAGTCGGTGGTGGGAGAGTAACCGTGGAGGCAGTGGTGGTGGTGGGAGAGCACTTCATTCTCAATCATGGCGTGGAACCCAAAGAGCCTCTATGATCTTTGTCTGCGGCAAATTGCCCAACACCGTATTGACTTCTTACGATATAACCAGATCCCCGAATCCATCCGTCGGGAAATTAAATCTAAACATCGCGAATGCTGCTTTGAATTGGTAGTCAGATACAAAGAAGTTTACGACGGACGCGGACTACGCAGACTTTGTCATATGTGTGCTCGAGACCGTTCAGCTGTTTGGCAAAAAGAATCGTCGACCGCGTATTACTTCACGGAAGATACATTTTACACAATGCGTAGTTTATGGGAGTGCACATCGTGTAACAATCGGCTCTTTTACTATAGGACCGGGCGTTGCATGTGCGATTATTCCATTGTCTAAGCAACAAGGGATGGGACAGTATTTGGTCACCGGGCGACAACCAGTTACTTCTGGACTGGCCCTAAAAATCAAATACTGTTTAACCTGGGCATCGAGCATGCGAGTGTTCGATGTGGGTGTTCCAAACCACACCACTTAGACGGCTATAAATACCGGTATACAGATTTCTTTCTTCATTTACAAAATGGACGCTATAGCGAAAGAACTGCACAAACCGGCTAGGAAAAAACTATCCCAGACGCAGGGTTACGCTGAAGGGACTCAATGATCTATACCAGGCTGATCTAGTAGAGATGATCCCGTATTCAAGGGTGAACAAAGGTTACAAGTATATATTGACAATGATAAACTGCTTTAGTAAACTTGCGTTTGCCATTCCTTTAAAAAACAAGACAGGTGCAGAAGTAGCTCATGCACTAGAACCTATACTGTCTAAACACAAAATGAAAAATCTTCAGACTGATCAGGGTAAGGAGTGGTACAACACTCACGTCAAAAAGCTAATGGACAAATATAAAATAAACCTTTACTCGACCTACTCACATCTGAAAAGCTCTATTGTAGAGCGTCTAAACAGAACATTAAAAGAAAAAATGTATAGAAAATTCACGACACGTGGAAGTTACGAATGGTTCAGTATTCTATCTGATATAGTCAAGGAGTACAATAATAATGTCCACAGAACAATCGGTATGAAACCAAAAGACGTTTAAACAGAAACACGTAAAACAAATCCTTGTCCGTTTAAACAAAACCACAAAAAGAAAACAAAAAATTAAAATCACTAAATTCAAGCTAAACGATAAGGTAAGGATTAGCAAATACAAAGGAGTTTTTAAAAAAGGTTATCTGCCTAACTGGACAAATGAAGTATTTACAGTATATGCAATAAAACCTACAAAACCCGTAACGTACATTCTACAAGACTCTAAAGGTGAAGTATTGAAAGGTGGGTTTTATGAACAAGAACTCCTCAGGTCCAAAACTGGTAATGTATATCTAGTTGAGAAAGTGTTGAGGCGGAAAGGAGACAAAGTACTTGTTAGATGGCAAGGGTTCGATAAAAACAGTGACACATGGGTGAGCATGGGGGTGGGGGGGGGGGGGGGTGGGGGGGGGGGGGGGTGGGGGGGGGGGGGGGTGGGGGGGGGGGGGGGTGGGGGGGGGGGGGGGTGGGGGGGGGGGGGAAGTTGAATGAATTAGAAGAAAATAAGAAATACAAAATTTTGAATTTGGAGAAAATAAAAGATAAATTCGGGTTTACAATAATTGCCGAGTTGGAAGATAATAAAGTACACTTACCGAACAGACTTTTGAATGTTTAGGATGAAAAAAAGATTAAAGAATTGAATAAACATGATAAATTACACTTGGTTGTTACTGGAAAGAAGACTATTAAAGATAAAGACTGTGTTACCGTCAATTTTGTAGAGTAGAAGATTTTTCGTTTATTCGAGACATTTCAAATAGATTGATTTGACAGCTCAAGAAAGTAGAAGCAAACAGCTATAGATTCGGTAATTTTTCATTCGTGAGTTACAGATTCGTTTATTGGTCCTTTAAACAGTATTTTTCATTGATTTACCGTCTGTCCCAAAAGTGAGCTAGAAACCCCATATTCATATCTACTGTTAACTCTGTCTACATGCTGAATTAAAGAATTTGAATTTGAATTTGAATTTGTACTTGCTCCGCCGGGACTCGAACCCGGATCTCTCATTGGGTAGGGTCCAATAAGCGGACCCGGTTTTTTATATCGAAGAATATAATGAATCGATACCTAATATTCGCATATCGAATCATAGACTATCAATCGATATAAAAATAATAACAATCATATGTTTAAATTAAAATGTGAATTTAATTATAACAAATAATAAATGAACATAACCAAAATCAGGGAAACTCATAACTTTAACTAAATGAAACAGAACGAAAAACGTTTTTACTAAAGTTGTGTCCACCATTACCTTCTTTTTTTGCATCTGAAGACGACCATGTTAGCTCCTCTGGACAGTTACATTTGTTACCTTTCCACAAATATCGCATAATGGATTCTTAGGTACTAACCCAACATCCTGAAGCCATAAAAAACATATTTTATCGTCTTTTAAAGCAATTTCGTGAAGCTTCCTAAGATTGACGGCCATTTTTAATACACAATGTTACGGTGAAATTTAAAATATTATCTTGTATTATTTGAAAGTGTTTACAGCTGTTCATATAGATTATTTAAGTTGTTAAAAATAATTCATCAGTATCGATTGATTATATCGATGGTTATGATTAAGTAATATCGTTTGCCAATTTCGATATAAAAAACCGGGTCCGCTTATTGGACCGTACCCCTCTCATTTTACGGTGTGTGCTCTGCCATTACACCACAGTATATATACATAATATACTGTAGTGTAATATACTAGTTATATATAACTAACACATGATTGGAAGACAAAATGCCAGGTAAATGAATTTTATTCAAATTTATTAAATTTTTACAATTGGAATTTAATTGATTGTTAGTTTGACTATGAGGTTTTGGATTAAATTCCCTTCAAAACAAATTTAAACTTTGGAAATTTTCCATTTAGTTTATCCTCCTCCCCTATACTTCCAAATAACTCTTACGTTTTTGTGAACTGTGACAATCCGTTCGGAAGAAAGTGATTCCTTCCTTTGTACAGTGTTGTGTAACAGATGAACACAATTTGTTGTAGTCTGGCAATTAATCCATCAATATTTACCCCTATCCATATGTATACACCCCTCTCCTATCCATAAAATGTTTTTTATTCGATAACGAATTATTCTTTTTGTCCTTATAATGTTTTAAAATTTATTTAGGTTCATTTTGAGTCATTTTTAGTTCTTTTTGTCCTTATAATGTTTTAAAATTTTATTTAAGGTTCATTTTGAGTCATTTAGTTAAATAATAGTCTCTACCTCATTCATTTTTCCTCACTTCCCGTAATTACTTCGATTATAGTACTTAGTACTAAGGAGAGTTAAATTGGTTCTCTATTCCTCTCTCATACGCAATATTTTATAGAACGTTATGTATTAGTGGTGAAGTAACAAAAAATATTTAAAATTGAATAGATTCTTCGGAAACATCTATATTTTAGTTTTCGTTTGATAAAATGTTTACTAGTTTAAATTCATCAGTCCTCGAAGTATTATTGGATTGGATAAACGTTCACACAAAAACTTACATAATTGGAGAAGATCGAAAAATAGATGGCTTTTATTCTTTCTTTATTTCATATTAAAATATTGCAAAATACAACTCATATTTGAAAATATCTAAGTCATATTGCAAATCGCACTACATGAGCTAAGAGTTTTTTTTTTATTTAAACAATCTAAAATTAAACTTGTGGAGCAATTAATAAACATTATAATAATATTTTTTTAATTTTTATACTGTGATTCAAAATATATATATTTAATATGTGTTTTACGACATAATATTCAAAACAATGTAAAACTTTGCAAGTATGTTGATCAAAATGCATACACATATAAAACAATGCTTCAACTAAAATGTCGCTTGAATAAAATTTGTGTCACACGGAACTAAAGCTAGCAATCCTTTATGAACGTTGTTATAAATGAATATTCTTTACGTGCTGCTTTCGAATTAACAAGTTTTATATCAAAGTCCGGAAGCTGAAAGTTCAATTTTCATTGTATAAGCATAGAACTTGGCTTTCCATGAAATGGATAAAGAATTACTTAAAAACTTAATAGAACGTTTATGGTGAAAGAAAGCTTTGGTTGAAATGGGAGGCTATCAAAAGGGATAAAAGATAAAAAATTATAAAGCGTTGACCCCTAATACTTTTTACACTTCACACACTTAAACCAACCGTCAGACTCCTAAATTACCATTGGAACCCCTTAAAGTAGTAACTTCTAGTGTCTTTACCTAGTTGCCTGACAGTGATATAAATATTGTGTACTAAGGTGAGAAAGAATATGTAATAAGAAAAAATATGATTAATTACTTGTACCCCTCTTCATCCAACTCCACTAAATTTTACTACACGGGTATTTCTTTGAAATTTTCTTTGTCGATTTCAAGAAAACTTGGTTGTGTGCTTATGGAGTTAAACTGGCTTTCGAGATCTAGACTACTAGTTCATACGGACTTGTTTTAAATGGAAAGTGGATACGAGAGAGTGTGTTTTGTCTAGGATGGTACTCTGCTTACGGATTAAAAGCTGCTACCTGAGGTATATCAGCTGTCAAAACACTGTCTTAGTTTAACGGACTAACATATTCTCGGAAGCAGGAAAAACGTGTATTTATACGTTTAGCGAAATATCTCGTATTTTTAATGTTGGAGTTAGGTGTCGTTATGTTTTGTACAACATAACAAACAATATATGCTTAAAAATTATTACTTGTTAATACAAAGCATACAGTATAATATAAATTGTTTATTATTTATAGACTGTTAAGGACTAAACAGATTTAACTATTTTCCTAAGAAGACGATTTTCCTAGTAAATATGGTTTCTGGATTATGTACATAAAGTAGAAGTAAATATTACATAATATTTAACATATATATATATATATATGTGTGTGTGTGTGTGTGTGTGTGTGTGTGTGTGTGTTGTGTGTGTGTGTGTGTGTGTGTGTGTGTGTGTGTGTGTGGTTTATATTTAGAGATAAAATATAATATGTTTAAAAGATATGCAGGGTCTAAATTAACTCCTGATACACCTTGATATATTCCAAACGGATTGGGATTTGATGGAAAAATTTTCACCATACCTATTAAAATACTTTTGGGAACTTTTTGGAAGCGTAAAAATACTTCCCTCCCTTTTCAATGGAAAATATAATGGGTGGGTCACCTTAAAATTGCCTTAGCTCTGATCTAGAAGAATAATGAGCTCTGTGCTTGCCGTGACAGGTAAGTTTAGTGATATAATACTGCATTTCAGCTGCCTGTCGACCCTAACACAACTTACCTTAAGTGACAACTCCCACATTAGGGGTGTCTTTGAGTTATTGGAGTTCCGTTTCGTATCTCGAAACGAAATGAGTTTGTATTGAAAACACCTACAAATTTAGTATTGTATATTCAAAATATATTTTCATAACAGTTGGTTACTACAGGTAATTTTTCTGTATGGATTTACAAAAAAAAGTAATTTTCTACTATTGTTTACTACAAAAAACCATATTTTTAACTGTTTTTTAACTCCTACTGTATAAGTGATGTTTATATAATAGGAGTACATCACACCACTTGTCGATTAACATGCTTCACTAAGGTCTCATACCCGATTTTAAATCTACACCTAATTTTCGTTCTCGAAATATCATGCGGTCAAGTAGACAGACGGACATCATACAGAAAATAATTTGATTTTTATTCTCCATGTTTGGAGATGGACTATCATAAACCTTATTCTTGTATATGTAGAAATAAAATGAGAATTAAAAATTTCTCAAATATCTTGAATTTACATTTATATTTTTAATTAACCGACCTCTAAGAGGTGGACGTTATATAGGTTAACCATTTTCTCTTTCCTTTACTGTGTTTGGCCATCAATTACATTTATAAAGCTACTGAACAAATTTTTATTAATCTTTTTAAATGAAGATAGTAGTTTTTTTATACAAAGATTTTACGATTGAGCAAATATCGTACAAGTAAAAACTTTTTAAGTGTTACGTATAAAACCATACAAGAAGACAGACCAAGGAAACTGTGGAAACGCCATTCTTTTACAATTATTGAAACATGGCTCATAAATGTCAGAAAACATTACTTTTAGTCTTTTCTCTAGAATGACGTCCCAATTGAAGCATACATAAAGGTCAATCCTAGAGCATCAAAACAGGATTCAGTGCAGAGTTTGTAATTTTCCAAATTAATTTAAAGTACTTCAAAGTTGCTGTAGGAAGCTTCCTAATCTGTAAAACAATGGCTCAGGAAACACTCCTGCAGTAGTGCTTTGACACAACGCGTAGAGCCACGAAACGGAATAAATTGGAGATATTTATTTTTTTCCGGTAAACATAACTTATCTCACATTAATAATTATAGGGATAACTTCCATACTGGCGAAATATTGAAAAAACCCGTCCTATAAAAATGGCGTAAAATTAAGTGCGAAGCTTTGGAATGTTAGGATTCCTTTGAAGCACGATCCAGGGCGAAGCTTGGAATGATCAAATTTCGCAGCAAGTTACCTCAGATCAATTGTAGAACATTTCTTAGTTTACATCAGGGTGCCAGAAATCACTGCCTTAGGATTCCATCGAAGAATAACCCAGGGCGAAGCTTGGAATGATCAAAATCGCAGTAAGTTACCTCATATCTATTGTAGAACATGTCGTAGCTTACATCAGGGTTCTAGAAATCACTGCCTTAGGATTCCTTCTAAGCACGACCCAGGGCGAAGCTTGGAATGATCAAAACCGCAGTAAGTTACCTCAGATCTATTGTAGAAAAATTTCATAGCTCACATCAGGGTTCCACAAATGTGAGGACTACCTTAGAATTCCTTTGAAACACGACCCAGGACAAAAATGTGGAATATTATGTAGCTGTTTTCTTCCAATGACCATAACTTACCTTGTAGATGCGAGGAGGAAACATAAAGATGTAATGGTAAATAGACTGAATAATGTCTTCAGGGGAGGGAATCTAAAAATTCGTCTTAGATCAACGGCACAAGATTAGTGTGGAGATTGGAATTTTCCAAATCACTGTAAGTTAGTTACTGTGGGTTAAATGTAGGTTTCGTTCCAGAAAAGGCTCGTGTATAAGTTCTTTGATCATCTGATGGAGCAACGAGGTGGAATAATATCCCAAGATGCATTCCCCAACGCAATCCTCTAATGTGCATAACATACTTCACAATTAAATATCGCAGTATGTATTTAATGCGTTGTGGATTTTATTTTTTGTAAATAGCGTGGCTTCTATCCTGGAGCAATGATACAAGATTGTGTGCAGGGATTGCACTTTTTAAAATCATTTACCTTATCAAGTTGTCTCAGAGCTGCCGAAGACCATTCTATATTAACACTCCAGTTAACGCCCCTCTATGATTTATTTAAAACATGAAATAGACAGATGAGACAGGATAAGTTGCTGCAGTCTTTCAATTACTAACTTACCTCACAAACACTTTTTCACTTTTTAACAGAATAATGTGTATATTAATACAATCAGTTTCAGAGCACGAAACTAGGATAAAGACCTAAAAATCGCTTTGTAAAACTAAATCTAGCTTATTCCACAGATACTAGTGAAGTGTTTTTACTTATATCCCAAACATTCTAGGATGTATTTGAAACATATCCAAAAGCAACGAATGGAATATTTCTAAGATGTATTTCTCTGGGTATTATTATCATTTATCTCAGTTATTCCTAGAGATATGTCACTTGGACTGATTTTGAGTGTCGGTTAATATTTTGTTTTTTGTCAATTTGACGCAGATTTCGATTTTGATCCAGCCAAGAATTGCGAGAAAATATGAAGTGCATACATGTTATTTTAATAGGGAACTTCAGTTGCAGTACGTATGGACTATATTTCATGGAGCAGAGAAACAGTGGGGTGCAGAGACTACAATTTCTCATATAACCTTAAAATCTCAGACATGAAATAAGAAATTGGACAAACAAAAAGAACAATAAAAACACGATTTAAAGAACATTTATCACACACAAAATATGGAAGAGTTGACAAATCTGTTGTAGCCAAGCACTGCATTAAATCAGGACACAGAACATCAATTACAAATCTAAAATTAATAAAAGAAATAACAAAACCAATGAACTTGAATGCTTGGGAAACACTACACATAAACAGAAATAAAGAAAAACTCATGAACAATGAAGAGGGCCCTATTGAAAAATTCCA
Source organism: Homalodisca vitripennis (assembly GCF_021130785.1). Classification (NCBI taxonomy): domain Eukaryota; kingdom Metazoa; phylum Arthropoda; class Insecta; order Hemiptera; family Cicadellidae; genus Homalodisca; species Homalodisca vitripennis. Next base: position 132,688,367 of record NC_060214.1, on the reverse strand, counting down.
ATCTTCTTTCTTCGCAATTTATTCAAAAATTAAACTCTAGTCAAATCTAATTATTCATACTGGCTGAAATATTTCCAAAATTGTTGTATTTACATTTTTACACCATATGTTATTTATTTAATATTAATTGTAACAAACAATGTGTAAATATTTATTTGTGGAGTTGCCTGAAGATGAAACCTTTGGTTTCGATAGGCCTCGTCCAAAAAATAAACAATTTGGAAAAAGTAGTGTTTTTATTAACATTTAGTAATATGAAATAAGAAGATATTCACATTCTCAGAGTGACAAGTGACGATCCCTAAAAGACTGTTTGACGTAACATTGAACAAAAGTATTAAATAAGTCAAGAGTTATTGCCCTGAGGAAATGAATGCGCCAGTAATAATTGACACGTTCTACTACAAAATTGATTCTCTAAATGTTACGTTCTAATCCCTGAATGTCTAATATCATGTCCCTGAATCTGTATTATTAATTAGTGGAAATTTTAATTATAACTCGTACACTAAAGATGAAATGCACCATCATTGAACTCAGTGTTGATAATATATAAATGGAGATTTATGCAACATTTCAAGTCTATATGTTAGTTTGTTACCAAAATATATTGTGGACAGACAGTCAGATAAAGAGACAGAAATTAAATTCATTCAGTACCACCAAGTTATAGGCTTCTCTAAAGCTCAGCAGTAAAATCGTTATAAACCGTTTAAATTATGATAAATATACATAAATAAATATTATTTAAAATTATTTTTTGACCCTCTATGGGAAAGCTAATTTAATTTCTACTCATTCTTGCGATGATAGGTAGCAAAAAAAAACATTTTTGATCAACATTTCAATATTTAATAATTTTTTATAGTTATAACATTACCATTTTACTTAAGATAAGAATACTAATTTTATGAAGACTTTGAATTGTTTTATTACGCCGGATAATATGACGACTTTAAATTTTGGTTAAAGTAAAGGCATAATAACTTTTCGTGCTCTACAAACTTGAGTTTTGTTTTTATTTTTATATTTTGGTGACGAGAAATACTCAAGAAAATTAAATGTAGTAATTGAAGCCTGCCTAGTTTATTACTCTGCAATATTACAAAGGACTGAGTCAACAGAATGGCAGCATTGCTTCCTTTATTGCAGTTGGGGAGGTGGAAAGCTGCTATTACAGTTGCCACTTGAAAGATAGTTACCTTCGTAATAAAACACTAAATTATAAAAATCTGTTGCTTGAATAAAACTAAATTTAAGGTGTGTTTTCACGTCAGGGTGTTTTTAAATAGCTAGTTTAGCATAAAACTTTAATAAATTACCGAGTATTTACATCATAAAAAAATTAAGGCCTGTGTATAAAAATTAAATATAGTAAATAAAATTAAAAAGTCTGAAGATATGCAAAGTAATAATTCGCTGCATTAAATAGTATTTCAGGAAAGATATACATTAAATATATAGTACGGGATACCGTGAATACCGTACAACACCTTTTAGTACTTAGCTATCCTTTCAATAGTGTTGTCTTTATATAGAAAAGTTTTACAAGTGTTTTATTTATTAATTTGAATCCGAAAACCTGAAAATTTCTTTAAATGTCACCTGTAAGCAGCTGTTACTAGATAAGACAAAAACGTATTATTCCGGCAGCTGACACAACTAACTCGTTCATGAAGGAAAGAAGAAAATTATAGCCTTACGTCTGGGATACAACTACTTTCCCTTTAGGTTTGTTATATATCATAAAATATTACTAATTTTGAAGCTTCAAATCATTAGAATATACGACAGTGAAACTTACGATTGCTTACATCCCTAGTTTAAACATTTGCTATCGGATTAATTTTCTATGATATTTCCAATTTCATATTTTGGTAATGAAGAACTAAACTTTCAGTAAAATGATTTTTATTTACGTTGTGAACAACTATAAATAAACCAGTCATCAGATAGACTCGTATTTTTGAAATTAAAGAAAAAAACCGTGTCATTGTGTACATTAGGCATCCTAAAGTTGTGTAGATTTAATTCTGATATAAGTAGGGGGAAAGAGCCAATGTAACATGTACCGAATAGAACCTAAAGGTTTCCTAGAATTAATGGGATTTTTTCAGAAATATATTACACTTTCAGTTTTTTCTATTCATAAACTGACTAAAAGAATAAAGCTTAATCTTCATTAGACAATAATAAACCCGGATTTCCAAGAGCATAGATTACACTGAGTCAACCTCGTTACGTCATCTAATGAGATATTAGTTAAACATGTTTAAATATGCCTAAGCCTTGGGAATACGACATGAATAAGCCTAAGAATTATTATAATACTACTATTATAGTGATAATATTTTATAAAATATAGCATAGTTTAATTTTTCTTTATGAATAAATATTATACGGGATGCATATAATAAAATAAGGAACATATAATCATTTTAAACGCAATTTATTTCAAAGTTCAGTGTTACGTCTGATTGCCTTTTTCGATATTGTATTTTTAATTCATTATATGGTCTGCTATTTATGCGTAGCCTTCAAGGATAAATTATTTATGCATTAAGTACCAAAGATAGGAAACCATAATTTAAAGATCCTGAAGATAGGCACGTGGTTCTCTGTAGCTAAGGGAAGCTGTAATTTATGTTACGTAATATGAAACATTATAACGTAAAAATATAATACATTTTGATTGGATATGATTAACACCTTTGGGAAATGAATGGCAGTAAAGGATATAATCTATTAAGAGTGATTTAAGAATGTTAACGTGTTCCTATTTTTATATCCTAATTATTATCCAGTTACTGTGTCAAAGTGAACTGATTGTGTCTCACATACTAACTGATAATCAATAAGAGACAGCATGGCAAAACAAACTATTTAGTATTCTCATGACTTTTTATGGGTTTTGTTCAGACAAAACCAAACTTAATAAATGCTGTTGCTAATCATGATTATGTTTGTTAATTCTTGTAATAACTTGTTTTATGCTTTCGTCTCGTAATTTCTTACAATAACAAGTGAATGAATTAACTTACAATAATTTGAAATGTAAATTACACTGAGGGGTTTTTAAAAATATCAAATTTAAATTGGCCACCAAATTTGATAGAGTAAATTTAGAGTCCTCTAGTTTTCAGTATTCTTAATTGTTTTTATATAATTACTTTAAAATTACTTGTCACTTACTAGATATTCCTAATTAAAAATTTGGAACCACCCAAAAAATACCCAATTGAGTGGGCAGTGAAAAGTTTTCATACATCAGAAACGATAGTTATTTATATAAATATCCCCAAAGTAAATCACTCCATCTCTATTCATAAAAAAAGTTACTAGGGGGAAGGTGTGTGGGACTTTTAAGGCACCCTACTCATATTTATTATATATAAGTAATGATACAAGTTCAAAACAAAAAATTGTAATTAATAAATGTATTGAATATCTAAATATTAAGTTGAAAGAGAGGTTATGATGAAGTGTATATTTACACTTTGCTCTCTCGGTTGTCCAATAAACTCACACAGTGCGGGGTTTGACAGATCCTTGTAGCCTGGCAACTGCCGACTGAGCGTGTCTCAGCTTTGTCTGCTCGTCTCGTTAGACAACGGACAAACCTCGTTGTCGTTAACAACGTTCTCATTACTGACAGGTAGTGAGTTTGTTGTTACGGTGTTACCGGCTATACCAGCTTTGTTGTTTTCTATTAGTTTTGTTACGCAATATTAGTTTAAACTCTTTCGAAATATTAATCGCTTAAATCACAATTGTCTCATAAAATCTGCTGCTTTCTCAACTAATTTGTTAAAACTAATGGTGTAATTTGTATCTTATTATCTTTTTCTATATCCAACACACGGTTTACACAGAATGGCTTTACAAACATTTTTACAATTCAACTCAAAATTATTTCTAATAAAATTCACTTACTCTTAATGTTTCTTCAATGGCAACACTAAAGTAAAATATAGGTTGAATAGTATTCTATATGAACGTATACAATAAATATTTTAAAATACATTATATATTCACCTTTTCGTATATTAAACTCGTTGCCATAGTAATGCGTAAATAATTAAATTTTATATACATCTATATTTACTCTACGTTTTGCACCACGCAACTAAAAGATTATGACTTCAAGTAGTTATGTCACATTTGTAAATACGTCACATTTAAAAATTTCATAAACTTATGTTCAGGTTATTTTTTGATATCTTGGGACAGTAAGCTGAGATATTGTCCTTAGTGTTAAAAGAACCTTGTTGCTGCTTCTAGAGTGAAAAGATTTTCTCAATGGGTAAGGTTATTGATAAGGGCCACCGTCGAGATCGATTAGGATGGATTTTGAGTGTAAGTAATCGAAAAATCTGAGCCAATACTACACAGAAGAATCCATATCAATCAATGAATGGTCAGATTTATCGTTGTCGCATGGCCCTCAGCCTATCGCAATACAGGTTTACTTATTCCATTGGTCTTTATAAACAGATGCACATTATAGGCCCAACCAAACTTGGCTTTCCAGCCCAGAATAATTAAAAATTAATTAATTTAGGGAATTTACGACGCTGCGTGAAACGAAAAGTTCATGAGATAGAACATTAACTATTCTAAGATTAATACTTAAATGAATTTAGTTGTTTTTTGTTCAGATATAAACATATGGAAGTCAATAATTCAATAATATGATGAGTCACAATTCAAAATAATTGGGATTTGGCAATGACTATTTCATGTGTTTTTTTCAAACATTAGTTAAAGATTAAACAATCAATTAACACTTCCGTTAATACCCTCCACCTACCCTTTTATTATCTCCGCTCCATTAACCCTAGCCCAGACGATACACTACTCTTCTTAATGGACCTTGACTTTGATTAATTTTTCCCCAAAGAGTTTGGTGGTACACTTACCTAATTTACGGTAACTTTCAAACTTAAAATTTGTCTGTACAATATTGAAACGTGGCTAAAATTATTTTGTGATGACCAAGTCTATTAAACACATAACACAGGCTATGTTCTAAACATTGTTATAACATGTTTCAATTGTTTATTTATATATATATTATTATATTCAAACACAAAAATTTAGATTTTTCACTTAGTTTGAAGGATAAAATTATGATAGAGGGATAAAAACTTACACAGATTTGCAAGATAAGTCTTAGTCATCTGTATTAGGTACTATATATTATACAAATACATTATGCCCTAATCTTTATTTCTTATATATATCTAACATTTATTTCTATAAAATAACCAATTAATTAACCTGTCTTCTTCAATTTTAGTTTTAAATAATGATTTATGTATATACATATTTATATATTATGGAATTTAACTGTCTGCTCACAAAGATGACGTAGTATTTTGTTTAAAGATATTGTGTGTTTTTTATTCACTATTTCTAATTAATTTTTGGGTTATTCTGTATTATTTATTTGGATTTTTATTTAATATTTATAGGTTTTTCTTATACATTTCAGAGCTAACTATAATGGTAAAAGGTATTTTCTTACCATCCACATCCTGTCCTAAGGTGTGTGTGTTGCAGCGCGAAAATCTGCTGCTTCTCCGCACGAACTCCTTAGATGAAGAGACGAATCGAAGTCGAAACTGAAAATCCGCAAATATGTCAAGAGCTAAGCTTAAATAATAAGTTTGCATTGACACACAAATCCAAAAGCGTTTTGGCCGTCACGGAGTAACGGATCCCAAAAAAGTAACCGATCTCTTTGTGACAAAGCCTTGTCGCTTGGACAAAGTATCTTGCAAAATGGGGAAATGATATATGACCGAAGCATGGCGAAGTAGCCATGGAACTTGGAAATTTGATTACAGCTGGTACTGTTTGTTAAGTGAGCGTTATCCCTCCTTGAGTGATTTCGAAAGGAGGCAGTAGCAGCCTCCAGTCCTACCCATCCTTAATGTGATGTCACTTTGGAAGCAGTGCAAAGCAGATTTAGATAGTACTAAGTGTAAAAAAGGTTCCTCATTTACTTGTTTTTATTAAATAAAAGAACTATTAGCAACACTTTAAATTTTAAATGCAATATTAATGTTTAATTTAAACATTATTTTGATATAATTATCTTCAAACCATATATTTACAGAAAGCTATATGTCAGACATATATTTTAGTCATTTTAACAGACACTATTATTTTGTATACGAAATATGTATGTCATAGAGTTAGGAATAAGTAATATTCTTTTAACTTTTTATTTAACTACCCTCTATGTGTGTATTAATTCTGTTTATCCAAAAATAATATTAAAAACAATATTTCATTACAGTGGTATTACAGGTAAGTGGTCTTTAATGCAATGCAGACGTGTGATAGGTGGGCCCTGGGGACTAAAGCCGAGGCTCTTGTACTGGCTTTATGTTTCCGTCGTGGTCAGACCTGCACTAATGTACGGAGCTGTCGTATGGTGGCCAAAAACGGAAGCCAAGACGGTGGTAGCACGTCTGGCGGGTATCCAAAGGATGGCCTGCCTCGCTATCACAGGGGTTTTTCCTAGTGCGCCAGGCGCGGCTCTGGACTGTTGTCTTAATCTCCCCCCCCTGGACATTTGTCATTCGAGCTATGGCCAGGAAGAGTGCCTACTGTCTTCAGCAGACGGGACTCTGGTCGGGCTGCAGCGGTGGGCACTGCAGAATTGGCACTCTGATACAGGAGGATGTTTTGCACATGATCTCTAATCAGATGCCACAAAAGTTTTCCTTTGAAAAACCCTTTAGGATTATTTTACCCTCAAGGGATGATTGGTCAGAGGGGAAGAAACCCCTTCCACCAGCGGAGCTCGAATGGTACACAGACGGCTCCAAAACAAAAAGCGGCACAGGCGCTGGAATTCTGGGAGTGAGACCATTTAGGGAGCTGGTGGTTCCTATGGGTCCGTATCCGACAGTCTTTCAAGCGGAGGTCGCAGCCATTATGGAATGTGCTCGTGAGAATCCTCGTCTGCGATATAGGGGCAAGACGATTAACATTTTCACGGACAGTCAGGCAGCGCTGATGGCGCTGGATTCTTGCGCAATCAAATCAAAACTGGTTTGGGATTGCTATCAGACCGTTTCCTCCCTTGCCAGAATCAACAATGTAACCGTTTGTTGGGTTCCTGGTCATGAGGGGATTCCTGGGAACGAAAGAGCTGATGCCCTGGCCAACCAGGGCTCAGCAACAATTATGACGGGCCCTCAACCGTTTCTGCGGTGTTCCAAGGTGTGAATCCTCTAGCGTTGTCTCGAAATGGATTCGCGCGGAGCATGGGAGAAGGTGGAGGTTGCATCCGGGTTTGAGAGTGAGTAGAATTACAGAGTAGTATTACAGCCACCTTCCCCCAAGGTGGCTTCGGACCTTCTCTCATTAAAACAGATCAATGTCTTCTAAGGTCATTGGTCTCATTACGGGGCATGGTCACCTGAAGAAGCATCTTCACAGAGTTGGCATCCTTCAGGAGGATCCGCTCTGTGGAAGGTGTAATGAGCAGGAGGAGACTGCTGAGCACCTGCTCTTTGATTGCCCTGCAATAGCAAGAGAGCGGTATGCCATCTTTGGTAGCTTGAACAGGGGTGGTGAGTTTTCCCAGGAGGACTTGATAGGTTGTTTTCGGCGGTTTGTTGAACTGCTGAGGTTGTAGACTGGTAGGCCTCATGGTGTTTTCCGGGGTGCGCAAAAGGCCCTTGAGGCTTAAGTGCATGGCAGTAGGCCGCCCCAAGGAAAAAAAAAAAAAAAAAACGGTACAGAAGAATTTTCAAAGTTAATCATTTTTTGCAACAGGGCGAGGATCATAATAAAGACGTAAAAGTTTAATCCCAAATTAGGGGTGTGTGGGGCGAGAGAAAGGAAATTTGTAGATTCGTTATTCTGTCGAGAGATACGAGATAACTTAATTAGAACCTCACTGTATTCTCAATTTGCTACATCGTATACGAAAAACTTTTAGGCAAGTTAACTTGTGCTTTTCACCATTTCTTGATGGAATAAAGTATATTATCCCTAACTAAAAATTGAATGTTATTAAATTACAACTTCTTTACGTTAGCAAATCTAACCTTAAGTTGAGCAATAAAATGCTCATAAAAGGTAGTTAAAATAAAATAATGAATTAAATTAATCGTTAGAAATATTCAGGTTTGTTAAATATCATAAAAATAGCCTATTTTGCTACAAATTGGCCAGTAAAAAGTAGCCTGCTCAAAGGTATGTTTAATGGGTTACAAAATCATACTTTGTTTTTGTAGATTACTCCTCGTTATCGATTCCCATACCGACACAGCATGTTAGAATTATAAACAACATCAAATGATCTATGACTTATGCGCTGTTAAAATCTAGTACAAAATATTTTCAGTTCATAGAATCACTATCCTTGTAAGGTCAGGTAAATTTAAATAAAATAAGTCTTTTTTTTCTCTCGATATGTTAAGAAACACACTTCCCCATGTAAAATTCATTGATCCCTCTACAACCTTTAAGTTAGTAAGTCAAGATTTCTTGTTTGTTTTCTATGAGAAAATAACAATATTTCCATAACTATACTAGAGAATAGTAGTTTATAATATAAAATATGGTGGAAAATTGCTGTTAATTAATGCTGCAGTTTGTGCAAACAGTTTAATTTTCCTTTTTTCCCTTCTGATATCAAATTAGGAGATAAGTATTAGAAATAGTCACAAAAATTTATTTCATGCACTACCGTGTGGAAAAATTTATTTTTACGTAAGGGACGTAGTAATTTGAGGTTTTTATTGCTTATACTAATGACTTTGCTGACTGAATGGCAGTGATCTACCTGGATCTCATCTGAATAAGTTTTTTTTGGTTAAAAGTTGCATGACTAAAAAATCTTTTTAAAAATTTTACCTAACTTTCAGCAAAAAGCAATGGAGTGACATAGACCAACACCGAACTCTCTTGTATGTGTGCGTGTATAAATACTTATCTATTTAAGGAAATTTTCAAACCGCACATGAATTAAGTTTTAAATCAAGGCAACCAGATGGATGGTTAACCCTAAAATTATTCTCTTCTCTTTCTTGTATATAAATTGTTATTTTAATGTAAACATTTAAACATATTTTAGATACAGCTGATTAGAATCTTGTTGCTTATAATATTTATTTGTTAAAAGTCTTTCTTTTATGTTTTTCTTGGTTTGTGTTCTATTTGTTTGTTTCATTAATCGGAGTGTTTCTCTGGTTTCTCAGAGTTCTGGCAACCCGAAAATTAAAATACGATCATTGGTTTTTTTTCGGTTTATTTCATACGTTATTTATTGAATTGACTGACTTACTTGGGATATTATAAAAAATACTTCACAATTTCACGTCAAATCTGTACAGTTTGTTCTCAAGATATCATGCGGTCAGACAGAAATAACAATTCACAGTCCTTTGAGAGATGCTTCGATAACGATCAGCCAATAACAGTCTTATACGGTCACTTTGGTTTAAAGTGCTTTGTTGATAATAATAAAAAAATAGTTCGTTATCAAAGTGTTACTTTTCATACAATAAGGGCTCAGATACATTACAGTTTTATAGACCTCAAACTTTCACAATCCGTTATTAGTCCACAAATAAACCCAGACAATGCGGCGCTCTACGACCTCTGTGGCTCAGCAGGACTTGACAGAGCGTGACTCAGCTTTGTCTGCGTGTCTCGTTAGACATCGGATAAAACTCGTTTTGTTGTCACTGACGACCTCGTTACTGGGAAGTGAGTTTGATGGTGCGGTATTTTCGGTACAGTCACACTAGTACTGTTGTCTGTAGTAATGTTATGATTTTATATACATAGTGTGTCAAATGAGTGCAAATAATATTAATATATTTTAGCAGATAAAATCTTCAAACATACAACGATGTTATATGGCAATTTTATCTATGAAACAACAATCACATTCCTACATTAAAAGTAGCATAATAGTTTCAGGTAAATATTAAATTGAAGCCATTTAAAATGTGCATATTAGGTTTATTATGTTTTAAATAAAAATAATATTTTTTAAATAGCACTTTTAGAATGTAAATAATTATTTTCAAACTTATATCTAGTGAAAATATAAATATAATAAAAATGATTAATGCTTGGATAAGGTTAATATTATGACGAATATACCCAATTGAAAATAGTTTTGTTCTATTATAATTGTGTTTATAACAAATAATCGCCAAAAATTTTATTCTCCTTATTACTTTTAAATAAACATGTTTTTAAATCGCCTGAGTTAATTATTTCTACATATTTACTGTGTTTTAATAAATTATAAGTACTTTGGTTACGTCTTCTTTTTTGTCGAAGATTTTTATGGTCAAATGACAATCAGTTAACAATTTCGTTATAACGAGCAACCCGTTCTTAATTTCACAACACCTTGAACCTCCCTTAATTATCTGTTTTAAGGGAGGGTAAATGTGCTGTGTCCCCATATTGTGTTTAAAATTGACAATTTTCAATTGGCAGCAATATTTTCACCGAAAACATTGCAAAGGCGGAGGTGTGGCAATTTTCGTTAAGAAAAAGACTAATATTCCAACCCTTCAAGGTTGATTACAGTTGTGATCTAGACTTTGAAGTGGGAGGTATAAAAGTCAATCTAAATTCCGTAGGAAAAATTACAATCATTGGCTTATACAGATCCCCAAATGGTTGCTCAATAAATTTTTTTGTAAAATTTGAATCCCTTCTAAATTCTCTCTGTTCTAATTCGTTGAAGTTTATCATTTCAGGTGACTTTAACATCGATTTTGTTTTGGACCACAACCAATCCCCTGACCCAGCGGCTACGCGATATTCTCACCTCTTTCGGCTTTAGTTTGGTCCGTGAACACGCCAACACGAGTGAGTGCTACATCGAGTACGGCCATCGACAACGTTATTACAAACGTATTAGACGTTTCGGTTTCCGTTCTGGACGCGGCTGCTGTCTCCGACCACTTCGCGCAGGAGGCCGTGATCGGGAATCTCAGTCCGAAGATCGAAACCTCTTTCGGTAAATATAAGAAGAGATCTTAAAAATTCAAAATATCCAAATTCTTAACAGATTTCTCCAAGAAAGAATCCTGGTTTTTTATTGATAGTTTTGATAATGCGGAGGAAGCGTTTTTCCTGCGTTTACAGACCGTTTTTAATTTTTATTTGAACATCACTTGCCCTTATAAGTCATTCAAAGAGCGATCAGACAAAAACACACAACACTTGGATAAATCAAAACATTCTCAATTTAAGAAAAACATTAAAATTTTATCATTCAATTTACATAGAATCGACAAATGAAGAATTCAAAAATTTCTTTCGAGCATACAAGCTAAATTACCGCAAAGAAATAAAAGCCGCTAAGGCTCGGGGGATATCGAAAATAGACTAATGAATTCTGAAAATTTTTCAAAAAAGTGCGTGGAATATAATTAAAAATACAACTCAAACACAAGTCCTAAAAACATTTCAAACCTAACCTTAAAATACAAAGGTAAAATAACAAAAAACCCGCTTGAAGTGGCAAGTGAATTTAATAACTTTTTTCTCCACGGTTGCTGGGCCGGACCCATGTTTTAGTGGGAACAGCACCCGAGAGGACTCATTTAATGGGACCGGTCTCGTCCATGGTCCTGTCTCCTGTGAGCGAGGCGGAGTTGGTCCGTGTGGTGCGGGAGCTGAAGCCGAAAAAAGTCGGCTGACATCAATGGGATGTCTGTGTGGTTACTTAAGCGCTGCTTTAAGCATATTTCAGTACCACTCACAAAATTGATTAACCTGTCGTTCGCCCAAGGCGTTTTCCCGTCCACTTTGAAGACAGCAAAAGTCATTCCAAATTTTTAAAAAAAGGACGATCCCTTATGTCGCAAGTAACTACCGTCCAATTTCCATTCTTCCGGTCCTCAGCAAAAATTTTCGAAAAAACGCCTTCCTTCGACGATTAGAAGATTTCTCTTCAATCGCTTTGAAGTTATTTGTAATGAACAATTTGGATTTAGAAAAAACAAATCGACCTATTGATGCTGTCACGAGTCTCATTGATTCTGTTGTCGATGGTTTTGGAGAGGCGGGAACATGTGCTTAGCATATCTCTCGACCCTCTCAAAGGCCTTTGACTGTGTGCATCATGAAATACTGTTGCACCAGTTATGGTCAAGCGGTGTTGTTTGTTGTCGTGGTTTGCCTCACAAATGGCTCTCGTCATACCTAAATGATAGAGAGCAGTGTGTGCAGATCGCGAATACCCTCTCAGGAAAAGTTAAAATGCCCTATGGAGTCCCACAAGGATCGATTCTAGGGCCTGTCCTTTTTCTCGTCTACGTCAACAGATTGAGTTCATCAATCCATAATGGAAAGATGATTCAGTATGCTGACGATACGACTCTCTCTCTGCATTAGATCAAAAACCAAACCAGATCTTGAAATCAAAGCCTTTGAAGAACTCAACTCATGCATTGATCATTTTTTCAATATCAATTTGAAAACAAATTGTTCTAAACAAGCGTGATTAATTTCTGTTTTCGGCAACATGAAAACGAAAATCCGACCAATTGTGTGATGGTGGATGAAACCATAATAGAAGAAGAAGAATCCACCAAGTTTCTTGGGATGCACCTTGATCGAGGGCTGACATGGGACGTTCACATTGAGAGTGTCTGTTCTTTTGGTTGCTTTCTGGCAATTTTATGTCTTACGCAATTTGGCAAAATTCTGTTCATTGGATATTCTGAAGACAGCATTACTTTGGCCTAATACATCCACATTTAGCTTATGGTCTAAGATTGTGGGGTGGCTGTTCTAGATACAAATTTAAATAGAGTGTTTAGAATGCAAAAGAAAGCTGTCAGAATCATTTACAAATTAAATCAGAGATGGAGTCGTGTAAATTAGCCTTCGGGGAGCTTGGATTACTCACTTTTGCCTAGCCTCTACATTTCTCGACGTCGTGCTATACTGCCGATTCAAGTGCGTCTCACTTCGGGGTAGCGACGTACACCAATACGGAACTAGAGGCCGGGACAACTTTCGTATGGCACAGCACAGAACTACTGTTTTTGAACGCTTGCCATCTCAGGTATTGGTGTGAGGCTAATCAATAGGCTCCCTGAAGAGATCAAACGCGTCAATAACCACAAACAATTTAAATCTCGATTATAAACACTTCTTAGTGGTCCAAAGCATTTTACTCAGTTGACGAGTTTGCGATGGGTCGCTGGGATTAGTCTTCACTAACAAAAAAAAAAAAAAATTACAACTCCCCTTCTGATTATCCAAGAAAATTTGGCCACTATCGAGGAAAACGGCGGCAGGTGGCACATACCCAAAAAGTAATTTTTATTTTAAATTTACTCGAATATTTTTTTACTCAGAATTAAAATTAATTGGTGTTAGTTATTAGATTAGGACTTTTATTTCTATATGACGCTTGCAATACAATTATTGTTAATTGTTTCCTGCAATAAAGAGTATTATTATTATTATTATTATCTCCGCCTCATTATCCCCAGGCCAGGTAATACAATAACCTTCGAAGTGGTGATTGACCTTTACGTTCCACCTAACAATTTAGGACAACGTCACACGACGATTTTTCTTTATTTAACCCAAACAGCAACAACTTATATTTCTCGCCCATGAACGTTTTATCAGAACTGATATGCGACTAAGTATTCGAACTCTTTCAATTCCATACTAGAGTAATATTACATACATTATGTTCCATTCATGATTCTTTAAATCTTTATGAATAATTATGCCTTACCCTTATTCCTGACTCTTTACTCCTTACTCCTCATTCCTTATTCCTCATTCATAATTACTAATTCCACATTCCTCATTCCTTATTCTCTTTTCATTATTCTTTGTTTCATTGTTCTTAATTCCTGATGTCTAGCAAACTACTCGGGATACAACATTTTAAAGAATGACCTTCACTAAGGTATTTAGACACATATATATATGTGTGTGTGTGTGTGTGTGTGTGTGTGTGTTGTGTGCGCGCGCGCGCGCGTGTGCGTGTGCGTGCGTGTAGCGTTCGTGTGAGTGCGTGTGCGTGTGCGTGTGCGTGCGGCGTGCGTGTGTGCGTGCGTGGCGTGCGTGCGTGCGTGCGTGTGTGCGTGCGTGCGTGTGTGTGTAGCTAATAAATGACTTTAGTTACAATGTTTTATCTTTATAAATTCTTGATATGAATCTTGACATTTATAGTAATTTTTTTTTTTACATTTTTGAACATTTACAGCCGGAATGTTTACGTTAACTTAAAAATCAGAGACCAGCGAAATTCCATCTAGCACATTTCTTATCGACTGTTTCAAAAAGAGTCTTCAGAGTCAAATTCTGACCATCTTATGTTTCACGAAATCTCATGTGGTATAGGCCTACCTAACATTACCCAATCGCTTAAATCTAAAATGGCGTGAACAATTACTCTTTAGACAATTACTAACGATAAATGTAAACAAATTAAAAAAATAAACAATGTTGACAAAGAATACGTTACAGCCTATAAATTCAATATCACAACTTTATAGACCAAAATGGGAATTTGGATTCCTGGCTACTTTTAATGACCAGTGGGGCTTAGCCCAGAGGGATTTTCAGAATACGAATATGCCTATATTCATCCTAGAAGCCGTAAATATCTCAATGTAAAATTTCAGTATAATCGGTTGAGTAGTTTACGCGTAAAAAACAAAAGAAACATACAAAGGCACTTTCGTATTTATAATATTATTAGGAAGTACTAATCATTTAACAGTAGCGCTTTATGAATTTTAATAGCTAATAAAGAACCAGAGCTATTATATTATAATTATCTTCGTGAATGAAAGTGCTATTTTATGAATTAATCGAGATAATACTTCCGAAACTTGTTTATCAGCTTAAATGCTATATTCAGAAAGGAAATACTTTTCTTATGATAGTCTTAATTAAAATTATGGTCTAGTTATAAAATTATACATATTTTTAAAACTACATCTTAACCTAACAAACATGTAAGATAAAGTTATTAAAGTTTAATTTTATTTTCGGTTAATGCTTTATTTATGTCTAGAGTGAAAATTTGTTAAAAGTTCTTTTAAAACTGTTTATTTAAATTGAAACTCTGTCACAAAGTGTCGAACCCGCTAGGTTGTTGTGATGCAATAAGATGAAAGATAATGCCAAGAAAATTAAATTACTAACTACCCATGGTTTAATCCTACCATATTTATTCTGACTGCACTATGTTACAGTCTAACAACATTATCAGATAAGAAATAAATTAAAAGTTCAGTTCACTATATAAGTAAATAAGAGTTTATAAAGTGAATATTAGATACTTTTTGTGCGCATAATGTGTCAAAATAATTTTAACATTTCGGGTAAAAATAACTGTTGTGGTACTGAAGTAAACCGATATGTATTTTACTTGGAAATAACAGTTCTGAAGTACGCTGTTCAAACATTTGTTTTATCCATACATTATAGAGAATATATAAGAAAATATCACGCTGTATATTTGTTCATTCCATATACGAGCTATTGGCAAATATGTTTGAATAAACTTCAAATAGGAGTGTGCCACACCACGTGTCGCCGCTAGAAAGTTAGTTCAAGGTTATAGCTAATTTTATTAGGCTACGTGTGTTGCTATGCTACAAGTTAAAATGAAGTATGGTTTGACTCAATTAAATAAAATATATTTATCCCTCAATTTTCTCTTTTTCATCGTGGTTATTCGTACAACCAAAGTGAAAATAATTGCCAATGCATTTAAAAATCCTCTAGAGATACATTCAACATCGTCCAACTAGATGTTGTTTTGAAATACTTTAATATAGTTTTATATTAATTAAAGTCGCGCACAAAAATTTTCAAGTTTATAGGTCAATTCGTTCTGGAGATATCCTGTAGTGTGGGCAGCCATTCAGACAGACAAAAAACAAAAATTAAATTGTTCCTTTGCTAACGATCAGCCATTTTCTATTGTAAATTACAGAACTACTAGTTGCACGTAGTCACCGTTGAAGTTGTAACTCATTACTAGTTTCAAGTACACAAGTTAAGGGCCGCTCACATCAAGTGTCGAAGTTTGCTTCCATGTCAATGAGAGTTACAAAGTTTGGTACAATAATTAAGCACTGACTTCACGTACCTAAATGAATAAATAATTTGTTTTTATTAATAACGGTAAGAGTTTATATTTATAGCATATAAAGTTCTCAATATATTTTGTAATATTTATTTATTACCTGAGCCCTATCAAAGGTTTTGACTCGTTGAGCTGGATACATCTCGTTTTCTGTCTGTCTGTCCATCCGCATGATATCTCTAAAACGACATATAGACTTGGAACTATTATAAATATACCTACAATAAAATTTTTAATGTATTAATATCGGGGTCTAAATATAATTACATGATGATTTTTTTCCATTGGACTATCCCTATTAAGGTGGAGGTTTTATGTTTAAATATGTGTTTAAAGTCATTTAAGTTTTTTGTTTATGTATTTCGTTTGTATTAGTTGATCTTATATTTTATGAAGTTTTACTTGCACAGTAAAAATTACATATTAAATTAAATAGAGTGATTATTTGAAAACACTTTATTGGTTTTTTGGTGTAGACGCTTTTGTTAAAAATTATTTATATTCAATTACACTGCCTTTTTCAAACGCCCTCGCCTTTCCCACCTCATGTATCTACAATGCATGAATGAATGACCATTCAATCCTTTATTGAAATTATAGTAATTATATACAATGATGTAATGTGCTTTTCGTTATTTTATGCTTTTTCTTGCAATATTTATTCAATATATGGTATATGTTACCGTAAATATCTAGCAAATTCCAATAGTAAATGCCTTTAAAATAAATTTTGTTAACAGCCTAGCTGATGGCTTTCATCTTTAAACTTAATTTTTTTGGTATCTTTCTTGGAGAGAAACATCAACTTTAATCAGGGAACAGGAAGAAAACCCAATTTTCATTGTTTTAAAAAATCATAGGTTTTCGTAAATCGACACATATTTCAAATAAATGTATCGTAACTTTTGATAGACTTGGTGTGGTTGGGAACAGGAGGGGATGGACTGGTATTTTGTTTAATTAAGACAGGAAACTGAGAAAACCATTTATTACACCTTTTCGATTGCTTTAGAATTGACCGAATGTTCAGGATGTGTAAGATTGATGGTAGTTACCTGATGTAGAGATCACTTGAACACAAATATCGGACTATATATTTCATTTGTGTCATCTTGGAAGATGGGGATGTCAGCTCTGTTCCAGCCTCTTCATTCAACGCGGGCATGAGACATACCTCATATTTAGGCTAGAATCACTTTTTGGCACTACGGATGACCCGCCCTCTTCAACAGTTATCCTCCGTAGTAATCTAGGACCTACCAATCTATGCCTTTACCCCAGTATTCCAATATTTGAAGTTCGTGATAAGGGCACCAGGATTTTCATAGGTTGAAATTGACGTATATAGATGACCTGAGTAAGGTGTTACTCAGACAATAAGCAAATGGTTAGCAATTGTCCTCAATATGTTTTTTGAGTAGATTGAGATATCGTATTTTATTTTTAAAGAGATTAAGATATGAATAGCATTTCATACTTTAATTGAGGTTAAAATTATTAGAGACAAGTATATTATTATCTTTTATTAAGCTAATATTTTATAATAAGCACAACTTCAAACAATTACAGTTTTTATATTTTTTTATAAAGCTTTAAACGTATAATTTAATGAATTAAAACAAAATTTATAAATATAGTTTATAATATGTTTTGGAAGTATGACAGAATAAAAAAAATATAATTTTGTTTTCATAAAACATTAAGCATCTTACGACAATCTGTCTTCTCATCCATTACATTGAAGTGGAAATGACCACTTCACGACATTTTTTATAAACCAGCAACATCGGTTTCTGTGGTTTAAAATTGCAGCTAGTGTACCGTATAATTTACCCTAAGTTTTACACGACGTACCGTACATATTTGTATTTCACACGAGAAAAATTTTGGAACGGCGATAAATACTGAATAATAATAATATTATCACACAAAAATCTCATAAAGTGCACACTCTTACTATATTTATAACAAAAAGATTTATCATTGATTCTCTTTTGTATCTGCAGAACAAAGTTTAAATAAGGAGCATGAACGGGAGGTAAAGGTATTTAGTAAGGTCTTCTAGAAAAATCTTTCTATTACACTGAGTGTTCCTAACCGGAAAGAACAAATGACGTCATTATAATGATCAATAAGTAAATAAGGGAACACTCACAGTCAGGGAATACTTCGTTGGCTGGGTATTAGCGAAGCTTTTAGGGGGGCTGCGATAATGTTTTCTTTTCTCCGTCTAAAGAAACGAACTTAAAAACTTGAATTTTTGCGTGAAGGTCAATTTCTATATGATGCATCGACTTTGATTAAGGTGACCGCTACTACCTGGGAATTTGCTGTGAGTCGAGATAACTTATACGTTGATTTTTGAATAACGATAATGGCAACGAGAAAACTGGCGAATAAATAAATTTGAAAACATAGTAAATACGACCATTTTATGTAGTAAAATTTTTCCATTTTATATGAGAAAAACTTGTGGTCTAACTATCATTATATAACACATGTAATTATGTTAAGAATTACATCACCGTATCCTTTTTTGTGACATAGTTGCATGGTGTATTCCTACCTATTATAGGTAATCATCGCTAAGATTAGTTCTCTAATTGACTCTAATTGAGAATCCTCGAATCCTCATAGCAGTTCTGGATAAGCTTTCAAAATTATGATAAAGCATTTGATTTTTACTCGTAAACTTGTTCAATACGATTGTGTAAGTTATATTAAGGGGCACATGTTCCTTTTTTATTTTAAAATTAGGCATCTTATTTTTCGAAAATTATAAATAACAGCCATCAGATGAAAGGCAATACTCACGAGTGAGAGGAAAGACTCGCTTGTAAACTGTGCTATAGACACCATTGAATATTGAATAATTTAAGGGAAATTATAGTTGTGAGAGAAGGGATGACAGCCCTCTTCAATGAAGAGGTGTTCTGCGTTTGATCCTGTATTACCATTCTAATCTACCTATTATTATTTTCACCTCTCCGAAATGTTGTTACCTATTAATTTTAAATTAACTGAATATTGTAAGTTGAATTAGTTTATTATAATTCAATTACAGCGATAAATCATATGTTATTGATTATTATTTGGAATTTCAATAAGTCTGAACTCCAATGTATAAAACACTGTCTCACGGAATTAATTACAAAAACCCTTTTTAGTCAAATTTCCTAAACCGTGACCTTTCCTCGTATTCGCATTTAGTTTTACAAAAAAATGCGTGCACCAAAAAAAAATACAGTTCCGAGATTATTTAGACTACCGTATAATGTTTACTTTTTTTATTTTTAATTGCGTTTCTAAAACACAAATATATACTTTTTATATGTTTGCTGAATTTCAAGCCTTAATCAACATCAAAACTTTTCTTGAGAGCATATAAACCTTTTAAATGTTGCCAAAATATTTTATTATAAAGATACATATCGTGATGACTTTCAGAGATCTGAGAAAGTTCTTTAGTTAAAACTACACCGAAAATAGCCGACCATGTTTTACTTAGAAGTAGACACGTAGGCTAACAATAGTTGTACAAGAAATTAAGCAATATGAATTGTCAATTATCGCAAATTATGAATAAGAATAAAATAAGGGCACTCATAAACTTCAGAAAACAAAGCGTGAGATTCGCTATTTACAATAATAGTAAACAAATTTTGTCGACGGTTCAACATGAGCAACAGAAATTTCACTCGATTTAACATATTTTATTACTAGTATTGGTTTTAATTCAAATAAATTTTTCAAAGCTTATTAATCTGGTTATTAAGTTACAGTAGCAACTTAATACTATATAAAATCATATCGATTTCAAATAACCGAAACGCTCATCGGCAACATGTCATCCCAGTGAATAGATTAGGATGCAATAGAAAGTAGAATTCGAACTAACGTCAAAGTCAAGTCAAAGTCAAATCTTTTATTGCCGTTGATAATAATACAATTATGTGGCAAAGGTCATACCGAATAAATCTAAAATTTTTACATTCGTTCACAATACCACATTCAGACATACAATCGTTACATTCATCCATACCACTTACTCGCCAATTCTCTCCACCGCCAACGCCAGTGTCAGTCTTCTCAATTGGAGGTCTCC
This sequence comes from Homalodisca vitripennis, assembly GCF_021130785.1. Taxonomy (NCBI): domain Eukaryota; kingdom Metazoa; phylum Arthropoda; class Insecta; order Hemiptera; family Cicadellidae; genus Homalodisca; species Homalodisca vitripennis. The sequence goes on along the minus strand of NC_060214.1, from coordinate 132,668,133 downwards.
CAACTATAATTCAAAAAACTCGTCGACGCTATAGAATGCTTTAGATGCTAAAAAAGCGCTTCAGACGAGTTTTTAACGCCTTGGGCGTTTGTACGTTTTTCATGGAATCAGGCAAACTGTTGATGAAACGGACACCTGCCTGCGAGGGCAGGTGTTCATAAACCACCGTTCTGTGTCGCCCAGAACGGTAGTTGTCTCTGCCTCTCGTTTCATATTCATGCACGTCACGGCCCCTAGTCAGGGCACATTTTGACTTACAGAATAAAACTGCCTCCAAGATATTGAGACATGGCAGAGTCAACAGCTGCAATTTTTTGAAAGCAGGTCTGCACGACTCTCTGAAGTTCATGTTGGCGATTGTTCTGATCGCTTTCTTTTGAAGCCTGAAAACTCTCAAAATTTGATTGCCTGAACAAGCTTCCCACAAAATCACTCCGTAGGAAAGATGTGGGTAAATCAGGCCGTAATACGCCGCCATCAGCACCTGACTTGAGCAGTATTTGGCTAAACATCTTAAAACATAAACGCCAGATGCTAATTTTGAACAAACTGAATCAATGTGAACATTCCATGTCAAACCTCGATCAAGGTATATACCAAGGAATTTGGAGGAGTAAACTTCTTCTAATGTGGAGTCTCCCAGCATGACGGAAGGTCCACACCCAACGTCCATTGACCGCAGGGCGAAATTCAGAAAATTAGATTTTGTGGAATTTGTTGTCAGGTTGAGGCTATGAAAGTGTTGAACGCAGTTGTTAAGGTCAACAAAAGCTTTTTGTTCCAAAACTTCTTTTGAAGTTTATTCGAATACGTATATTCATCATAGTCAGTACTTTCAAAATACTTAAGAATATTCCTTATTTTACTAACCGCTCATGCCATATTAAACATTTGATTTGTGTCCTAAGTTTTAAGGCAACGTAGAAAGCTCCTGCAATATACAGGGTTGTGGTAAACTTGTAACCGGAAATAAGTAGCATTCTCGGAGCTTGTCAGACCCAAACAGGTTTCACCTGCATTGCGTCAATAAAGAGGGTGTACTTTTATGGCGTTATAATGAATTCTATAGAATCCTGATGGTAAAGGGTAGTTACTGAAATATATTGTAACATGTGATCTATTTAAATTTAAATTTATTAGAGCAGGCTTTTGGGACTATGAGGTTGGAAAGAAGGGACAGATTTTAAAAGTACCAATAACTTGAATTTAACTTAAATTGTATATGACTTTATTGAATAGCTCACCATTTCCAGTAATAATTTAACTATTTTGCCGAGTATGGAGGAATTTTAAATTCAAAGTCTTTAGCTTTTCAGCTAAAGAAACACATGATGAAATAAATGGAGGGCTCGATATAATTGTGAAACAGAATCAAGTATATTTTAGGTACGTAGTATTGCAGTGTTCATAGTTCAGAGCTTCGTATTTTAAGTTCAATTATGTACGATTTTTATTTTATATATATGATACGTATGGTTTAAATTAATTATACTTACATGGTTGGGTTTTCTTTGCTGCCTTGGTCAAGATAATATACAAAACTTTTACTATAGTTGTGTTCGCTTTATTATCCAGATCAAGGAAATATCTACATGTTCAGTTCTGGAAACCCCCTCTGTACGGGGCAGAAGTTAAAAATTAATAATCGGAGGACCAATTATGAAAATAAAAATAAAACAATGTGCAGAATGGCGGGAAAGTGGGCAGGTAACAAGAGGTGAGAGGAGAATACAACACAAGTGATGGAGTTTTAACAGTACCTTGGAAAACTCGCTGTGTGTAGAGATCCACAGGGGGAAGCAGCAACGACAGGAGTGCTTAGGCGCGACGTAATTGGCGCGTAGCGAACGGGCGTCACCGCTGGCGGCCGCGGTTAGAACGACGAATAATCCGCACTGGACACTGTCTTCTCCACTAATACCCTGAAATTACCTCCAAAGGAGTGTGGGAGGAGGATGGTAATGCACATTAAAGAAAAACACTTGAAAACAAAGTCAATACGAAAAGGGTCGAGCACAAAGAGTGACCCACGAAACTGTAGAGCTACATGGTCTCCGGCCGATGATTCCACTCAGAATGCCGGGAAGCGGCTCGCTCCAGGGGACGCTATCGCCCTGGTTGGTTAGAGGGGTATCTGCTATTCGCCGAACGGGCAGCAGTCGCAAAGCGGAAGAGCGCCCAGAATACTTCAAGGACAGGACCCTTTAAGATATCAGGGGGTGTGGCGCTGATTGGAACAGCGGACGACTGATTTGGGACCACGCTCCCTCTCTCTCTTATACCTAAATGCGTCTGGGCTAGATTATGCTTATCTATATTAAATTAAATATTGAACATACCGGCGGCTTTGAATCATCAGGATTCAACAAATCAAAGTGGCATGATCGAGAAAGAACATGAGAAATAAAGCTAAAGACTAACATCTTAAACTAGGTCTTAAACTATCTATCCTAAAGTGTTGAGATAGGACTTAAGCTATTGGTGACAAGAACGGCAGCAGGAACACTTTGACTGCCGGGCGTGTGAAGGTACCTTGGGGGGTCTTGAGTTCTACCACACGCACTACACTGTCACGTCCAGGGAAAAGCTTAGTTATTCTAGCGAGGGGCCAACACAGCGAGGGAGAGTCTTGTTGGACCAATACTAGATCGCCAACTTGTAAATTTCGGGAGGGCCGCTCCCACTTAAGTCTTTGCTGGAGGGAATGGAGGTACTCCCTGCTCCAGCGTTTCCACACTCGCTGGGAGAAAGCCTGCACTAGCTGCCAATGAGCCAGCCTGTTATCCGGCAAATCTGCAAGGTTGCGTTCGGGCACAGCCACTAGCGGCGCTCCAATCAGGAAGTGCCCCGGAGTGAGAGGTTGTAAATCGTTGGGGTCACTGGAGAGCGCAGTAAGCGGGCGGGAATTCAACATTGCTTCCACCTGGCAAGTGAGGGTGGTAAATTGGGCAAGAGTGGGAACATAGGTGCCCAGAACTCTTTTCAAGTGAAATTTGGCGCTCTTAATGGCGCTTTCCCAGAGGCCGCCATGGTGGGGAGCTGCAGGGGGGTTAAAATGAAAGTTAATTTTCTGGCCGAGGGAAAATTGGTGAATTTGGAGCTTGCCAGAGGAAGTGATTAGTTGCTGTAAAGAGTTTCTCGCACCAACAAAGTTTGTACCACAGCCACTATAAATGTCGGTACATAGGCCTCTACGTGAAACAAAACGTGTGAGTGCGGCTATAAATGCGTCCGTGGACAGATCAGTGGCGACTTCTATATGTACAGACTTAGTCACTAGGCACACAAAGAGACAGATGTAAGCTTTAGTGTGTCGGATAGAGCGGAGGTTGTGAATCTTGACGTTGAAGGGACCACCATAGTCAATGCCTGTCGACAAGAAAGGTCGAGCGGGAATTATGTGGGCTTTGGGTAGATCACCCATGAGAGGGAACAAAGGCTTGGGTCTTTGTTTAAAGCAAGGGAGGCATTGAAAAATGCGCGAGCGCACCACACTACGAGCAGAGAGAATCCAGACATGCTGGGCTAAAAGGGACATGGTTAATTGAACCCCTGAATGTAAGTTTTGTAGGTGAGTGTGGGTCTATTAGTAAGTTAACAACATGGTGAGATTTAGGCAAAATACAGGGGTGGCGCACTTCTTCCGTCAAGTCAGCAAGCTTTAGTCGACCACCAACACGGAGGAGTCCTTCAGCATCAATGAAGGGAGCAAGGCGCTGTAGCTTGATGGAGCAGTTCTTGTTGTCTCGAAGGGCTGCCAGGTCATCAGGAAAAGATTCTCGTTGAAACTAATTGGAAGAGGCGAAGTTGAGCAGCTCGCACCTCGACGACAGAAAGAGGACCCACATGATGTTCTTGCCGGCGGCTATGAGAGACGAACCGGAGGAGATACGCCAACACATGGAGCAGCTTGGTCCAGGAGGAGAAACGAGTGAGTAGATCCCAAGGAGGCTGGGAGGCTGCAACGAAGACGGACAGCGGAACGGGCTTCAACTCGTCCAAGGAAGAATCATCGAGCGGAGAAAAACTGGAAGTGGGCCAATCTGGAGGAGGTAGTTGCAGCCACAAGGGTCCGTGCCACCAAAGAGTGTGATGAACAAGTTCCGAAGGGAGGATCCCACGAGAAGCACAGTCTGCAGGGTTGTCAGCACTAGACACATGACGCCAAGAAGAGGGAGGAATGAGCTCTTGGATTTGAGCTACACGATTCGCTACATACGTTTTGAGGCGGTAAGGGAGAGTATGTATCCAGGACAGAGTCACAGTCGAATCACACCACAAAGTTGTAGAGTCAATACTTAATACACTGGAATACTGGAGACTGTACATAATGAACTAAATTAGCCAGGAGGTGAGCCGCGCACAACTCTAATCGCGGCAAAGTTACTCGTTTTAGCGGGGCAGCACGAGTTTTTGAAATTATTTGGGTCACACTCACTTCACTATCAGTGTTTATGCACCTTATATACACAACAGCGGCGTAACCGGTCTCGGATGCGTCCGAGAAACCATGTAGTTCACATGAGCTAGAGGGGGTGGCCATTATCGGCCGAGGGATCGACACTTCAACAATGTTTTTTAAGTCGATCACAAAGTCTCGCCATTTTAGCGCGAGGTCCGGAGACAAGGGTTCATCCCAAGATACACCGGAAGTCCACAACACTTGCATGAAGCGCTTTGCTATCATTATGCAAGGGGACAAAAAACCGCACGGGTCGTAAATCCGAGCGATCAGACTTAGCACTTTCCGCTTAGTCGGGGCATCACATGTGAAGTTGAGGTTATATTTAAAAACAGTCTGTCACAGGTGACCAATGGATACCTAAGATGGAGAACAGAGGGTCCGACGAAGGTTGAAGAAACACAGGGGATTCTTGATGAGAGGCAGGCAATGGTTGAAGTAATTTTGGGCAATTAGAAACCCATTTCCTCAGTTCAAAGCCGCCTAAGCGGAGAAGCTCGATCAGCTGATGTTGAAGTTGGAGAGCTTCGTCTTCAGTGGACGCTCCGGCTATCAAATCGTCCACATAGCTATGGTGTTTCAGAATGTGAGCTGCCTGAGGGAAATTGGAACCTTCATCTTGTGTCAATTGTCGGAGAGTTTTTATGGCGAGGTAGGGTGAACAGTTTCATACCATACGTCACCGTGGTCAGCTGGTAAGTAGAGAGCGGAAGGGAGGGGTTTTCACGCCAAAGGATGAGCTGAAACCTTTGGTCGTCTGGATGAATCTTAATTTGGCGGTACATCTGCCGGATGTCGCACGAAAAAACAAAATTTTTCAGCCGGAAGTGGAGAAGGATATCACAAATATTATTTTGTAACTTTGGACCGGTGAGAAGTACGTCGTTGAGGGATAGGCCTGAGCCGGTCTTGGCACTGGCGTCAAAAACAACACGAAGCTTGGTAGTGCTACTATACTCTTTCACTACCCATGATGTGGGAGAAAATAATGCGGAGCAGATAAATCAGGATGGGGAAGACATTTCATGTGTCCGAGCGCCTCGTACTCGGTCATGAACTCGATATAGAGCGCCTTCAGGGGGGAGTTATTTCTGGCGTGGATCCGCCTCTCCATAGACTCCAGGCGATGAGCGGCGGTTGACCTTGACGTTCCCAATTTAGTGTGGGCGAGGTTGTCAACAAAGGGAAGCTTGACTACATAGCGACCTTCCGAGTCACGTGTATGCGATGTCTCAAACAGTTTATCACACGCGATTTCTTCTTCCGATTTTTTACTACAGATCGGAAGTTCTTCCTGTGTCCAAAATCGTTGAAGGGAGGAGTGGAGGTCAGTATCTGTGGTCGAGAGGAGAGAGATGGTGAGATTAGAGGTTCTTTGCGCGGTAGAGAGACACGGCGCACTTCCAACAATCACATATCCAAAAATAGTGCCAAGAGCAGAAGGCATATTCGCCCCGAGAGAGTGTTCGCTCATTGGTAAGCAGTTGAGGGAAGAGAGAGTTGCCGATGAGGACATCGATTGGACCAGGCTTGCCAAAGGTCGGGTCCGCGAGAACAAAAGATTTTGTTCGCATGAGTACTTCCGGGTTAAGTTCTACCCGCGGAAGTTCGAGAGAGATTTTTTCCAGTACATGGAAGGAATGGTTTTGGGCAATTAAGTGTCCCGATAATGTTTCAAGATTGAGATCTAGTGACCCTCTGGTGTTAGTCATGTTTTGGGCTAACCCAATGACAGTGAGGTTAGAAGGCTGGCGACGTGAGCCTAACAGCTGAGCAGCACGGCTCAGAAACAAAGTCGGACATACTGCCAGAATCCAATAAGGCGCGGGAAAATATATGACTGGCCATTGTGGGCAGTGAGTTTGACCAGTGCTGTACAGAGCAGCACGGTGCTTGTTTCAGTGAGAGAGGTGGAGCGCGCGGCACAAGTCAGTGTTGTGTTGACAGCTAGCGGGGGGGGGGGTAGAGGCGCAGTGGCGGAAGAGCTAGGCCTATCGGCGCTGTTATTAAAGTGCAGAAGCGAATGGTGTTTCCTGTGGCAAGTCGAACATGTGTTCTTGGATCTGCACTCTTTAATCGGATGATTTCCCAAGCATGAAATGCACCGCTGGTTACCTTTAACGAGGTTGTACCGCTCATTAGGAGACTTGTCCTTAAACAGAGGACATTGGTAAATTTTGTGCCCAGATTTCCGGCAACAAAAACAAAGAGCTTCGTAGTTTGAATTAATTTTAGCGTCAGTAGCTAACAAATTCATTTGCTTGGGGGAGGCGAACTGAACACGCTTTTCAAACCCTCGGTCTGGAAGAGGTAGACAGTATTTTCGTCTCAGAGTGGGTGTGAAGGCTAGCGTCTTCAATCTGGGAGCATTCCAGATTTAAAAATGTTATAATCTCCGTGACCTTGGGGAGGGAATGCGGAGCGGCGCCAGGCTCTCTTTGGGACTCACGATACTGTTCCAATTTCTGGACAGTTTTGCTGTCAAGTTTGCGCAACAAGTGAGCTGACAATAGAGGATTATCAGAGGCGATATCACAGTCCAGGGCTTTCAAGGACTCTGAATGTTCATAAAATGTTGTTATGAACGCTCTAAGTTGTTTAGCATTGTTGCTAGCGACTGCGGGCATGTCAAGTATATAATTTAGATGGAGAGTAGTGAGGCGGCGTATGTTATGATATCTGTCCCGCAACAACTGATAAGCAATGAGGTAATTGGCGGGGGTGAGATTGAGCGACTTCACTAAGTTCAGAGGTTTCGCCTTCCAATATGCTCAGTAAATACTGGAACTTAGCGACGTTAGAGAGTGAAGCACTGCGGTGTACTGTAGTGTCAAACAGGTTGATAAATGAAATCCATTTCATAGGAGAACCATCAAACGTCTGTAAGTTTAATTTAGGCAACTTGACTCCAGTTACCGTCGTGGGGAACAACGCGGGATGATCAGAATGTGATGAGGACGCGGGAAGTTGTGGGTTCAGTGACAAGATGAACCTCGATCAAGCTAGAAATAGCGACATATAGGTCGTTAACCTCATCCTGATCTTTGGAAAGAGTATCTTGATCCGCTGCTTCACTGTCACCTTCGATGACACGTTGAAGGTTAAGTTCAAAGTCCGCGCGTTTCTTCTTTAGTTCCGCGAACACTGTGTTTAATTGTCTGATTTGAACTGGTGTCAAAGGTGGAGCGCTGGTAGTGATTTTCGTGACGGTTTCGTTAAGAGAAGCAAAACGAGATTTGATAAGATCTGTTGATTTACGATAAGTTTCGTATTTGAATTCCTTGGGAGCCATTGTGATATCGAAAGGGGCAAAGCAGTTTTACAAATGAGAATTACCAAAGGTTTCCCGATAGTGCCACAAAACAATAAAATGAGACAATTAACAAAGATAATTTAAAAAACAATGGAGGGATACCGTAATGTAAACAAATCAATGTAAGCGAAAGGGGGGAACAAGTTAAGTTGAGATAAGACAAAATTAGATTACATTAAGTGCCGGTATGTCCACCTAAGCTACCTTAATAGCTAATCTAAGTACCAATGTTATGTAACCCTAAGGCGAGAAAATATTTTAAATGGAGCAATTATTAGTAAAAATAATATAAGAGAGACAGTGATAATTGTTATTAAACAATTAAGTAACCCGTGAGAGATATCCTAAGTTAATCAGGTTGATAAAGAGACACAATGTAGAGAACGGTGAATGAACCTTTTAAAATAAAATTGACAAAATACAATGGAGTGTAGAGAAATAAGTAGCTAATATGTAGGTTAGAGATAAGAAATGTTGCTTTCAATAATTTGGCAAGAGTACACCATAGAATTGACCTACAATCACCAATACTATCGATCAGAGAGTTAATCTAACACTTCTTAACATAATTTACGCTAGAACATGAAACAACAATGATATAATTGAAATGAAAAGGAGAGCAAATCAGTTCAAGTTAAATCTTAAATTGACATGAGAACTTAGAATGGCAATTAATTGGTTGCTTATTTAACAAGTAAATTACAATGGAACAAAGCGAAATGTTATTCAATAGCAAATTGAATAGTGAGCAATATATTGCTTTAGAAACAATTACAAGGAACAATTAAATTTCCACTAGCACAAAGTTACATTAATGGAATGGAGAATTATTGTGAGTTAATTAATACTATCAAAGAAAGAGTGGTCAATTAACTAAACCAGATATTGCCCTGTTGTTAACTAAATACATTACTAGTATATTACTAATGTGAGAGAGAGTATGGGTGGACTCGTGTCCGAGTCTCTATTCAGAGATATAAACAGAGTTCCGTTACGGCGAGAGAAATGCAGTATCAAAAACCGGTACAGCTGACTGCAGCGGAGGCCGTGCATTCAAGTATCGATCGGGCCATCAGCTGTTGAGGGGCGGTCGTAAAATTAGACTGCCTACGGACAATTACGTAATAGTTGTTGACGTCAACGATCCAGTTGCGCGAGAGAAGAAACAATGTTACCAGTACAACACGTTCGCAGCGCCACCATACAAGCCGGTAGCGTCGGTACGGCAGATTCAAAATGGCGTAACGACGCCTGTTACAATTAATTAATTACAACACAAATTACTGTAATCTACAGGACTGATTCACAATAATCCGGCCCGGAGGACCAAAAATGTACGGGGCAGAAGTTAAAAATTAATAATCGGAGGACCAATTATGAAAATAAAAATAAAACAATGTGCAGAATGGCGGGAAAGTGGGCAGGTAACAAGAGGTGAGAGGAGAATACAACACAAGTGATGGAGTTTTAACAGTACCTTGGAAAACTCGCTGTGTGTAGAGATCCACAGGGGGAAGCAGCAACGACAGGAGTGCTTAGGCGCGACGTAATTGGCGCGTAGCGAACGGGCGTCACCGCTGGCGGGCCGCGGTTAGAACGACGAATAATCCGCACTGGACACTGTCTTCTCCACTAATACCCTGAAATTACCTCCAAAGGAGTGTGGGAGGAGGATGGTAATGCACATTAAAGAAAAACACTTGAAAACAAAGTCAATACGAAAGGGTCGAGCACAAAGAGTGACCCACGAAACTGTAGAGCTACATGGTCTCCGGCCGATGATTTCACTCAGAATGCCGGGAAGCGGCTCGCTCCAGGGGACGCTATCGCCCTGGTTGGTTAGAGGGGTATCTGCTATTCGCCGAACGGGCAGCAGTCGCAAAGCGGAAGAGCGCCCAGAATACTTCAAGGACAGGACCCTTTAAGATATCAGGGGGTGTGGCGCTGATTGGAACAGCGGACGACTGATTTGGGACCACGCTCCCTCTCTCTCTTATACCTAAATGCGTCTGGGCTAGATTATGCTTATCTATATTAAATTAAATATTGAACACCCTCCGAATAAAAAAGACAACTTTTTAACAAATAAAAATAGAAAAAAAAGCTTAGTAATAAGTTGCTATAGAACGAATTAAAGTATTAACATTCCTTTACTTTGGTCTGAACTGTAAATTAGAGTCCATTGTTAATTATGAAATACAAAGGAGTCTATATCGTACTCGTATATTGTTTTAAAAAAGTCAGATATCATATGTTTCACAAAATTTTATAAAAAATTAAAATGAATTTTCAATTTCTTGGAAAACGAAAATATGAGTTAGATAAGATATAAAGATAAGTAATGAAGTACAAATCTCATTAAAAATTATTAACAAGTTGAACTACTTTTGAACGGCAGTTACAATAAGTAAAAAATACAAATAATTATACTCATTTCTGTAAAGCTGAAAGTAATTCATCGGAGTATAACTTACAAAATACTTTCTTTTCTTGTAAGGTTTCCCCGAATGAATCCATCGATACAATTACCAAATATTAATATATAGATTATTGTTGTATTTTTAGATGAATTTTTCTCGACATATTGTTTGCAGATTCCACAAAGTAATTAAAAAACATGGTATGTGCTTATGATTGTAGTTTCTTAATGTAGCCGATCCTCATTATATAAACATCTTTGACCCTATATACTTATTTTAGCTTCGGACCATGCAAAAAACTATAGTTTATCATGTTTAAAAAATATGTAATTTCCTTGATTATCATTCATTAACACGTACTTCCTGTCCATAATACTGAGCTGTGTAAGTATATTCAGTAATACCAAAGATGACTGGTATTAAAATACATTCACGGTGTAAATTGGCGCTCGAAAGTATCTACTTATTAATAATTATAGTAACAGTATAATTGTTCTCGACAACATTATTTATTGTACTAATTTAAAAGTAAAGTACTCTGATGAGTATCGCAATAGTTCACCGTCAGTTCAGAAAGTACTTGTGAAATATAAAACAGGTGTTTACAAATACACAATGTATCTCGCTGAGGCCAAGTCACGTATCCAATATTCACAAATATTTCACTATCGACAAACGCGGCGTCACGTACAACCTTCTTATCTCCCTTATTTATCAAATACTTCTTCGTTTTACCAATTATTAGCGTCCATACATTTCTCACAGTCAAAAAGATTAATTGTAGGTACCTAACTAGAAATTAAATTTATATTTTTAGTATTCCATTTTGCTATATCTCAGGCCCCAAGTGAAGATTAGCACTAAATATATTAGGCGCCTGGAGCTGAAAATGTAGTATACTTGATTATAGATAGCAATGCCCTACTAACAAATGCATAATGATAATGTAAACGTTTTATTATCAGTAACGTATTGTATACAAGATTAGTTGTAGCTAACGTTTCGTAGTAACTAAATGGTATAACAAAAACCCACGGAAAGCTAAATTTATCCCGTAGAAAAGTTTTATTATTGGTAGATTATTCCTAATATATATATTAGTAGTATATTTATTTACCACTATATATTAGTAGTATATAAAATTCTTCAAGGAGAATAAGAATTCTCAAGCAGATACCAGTTCACACTCCTTGGCCTATTTACTTCATGCTGCAAAGAGCCTGGACCAAAAATCAGTATTACTTCAATTCCTGCAGGCTCTTCTATATTTCACTTGCTCACGAAGATCAAAGGAGTTTGTTGGCTAAGTGTTAGTGAATCCTATCAATTATATTTGGGGCTGGACTATTTCTGTCTGTAAGCCTTTCTGTCTGTCCATGGATATCTCAAAAACGAACTGACCTATAAACCTGAAGTTGTGGTTTTTGCTGAGTGTTAATGAAAATTCTTACAATAGTCCTATACGCTGCCTTAGTGGAAACAATAAATTTTATGAATACATAATATCTTAAACAAAACTAGAACGATAGTAAAATCTGAATATGAATAAAACACATACAAATGTGGCTATAGATTTGAAAATATTCGTGACACTTGGTGTAACGTACTGTTACCTTGTTTATGGTTATGAAGATTAAAATAGCTTATTTAATTACGGTGAAATCAAAACACATGAAATATATGTTTGGCTTACAATCAGAAAATTAGAAAGCCGTAAGAGTGGGAACTTTACAAGATTCATATATGCACCAGTAAAAATATTGTTGTAAAGTCAACTATTCTTCGGTCACATACGGAAGATAATAGATAATATATTAATGCTGTTAGGAACAAATTTTTTGTTAAACACAAATTAAAACTAAATTTTTTTTCAATAAGTGATTAAGATAAGTTTTCAAAATTTGGACCTTTGCTTTCTTAAATTTTAAAGAATATAAAACATATCTGAGAACACTATATAATGAAAATTACTCAGAAAGTACACAATATTTATTTTATACCATGTATGTACAATGCATATGCTTTGCGAATTTAATCCTCTATGGTTTTATAAAAGTTATTATAAATGTTACTCAGTACTTCGCTTTGCTTGCCGTAAGTTTCTTCTGTATTGAAAAAACGGATAAGTTTAGTATTAACTCAACCTATATTCTTTTTAAATGATCATTTCAACGATTTATATCAAACTTTTATCATTTAGCCGGTATACTTATTACAAAATAAGAACAGTCCTTTTCTTGCTGAGGTTGTATCATACAGGTTATTCACAACATTTTAATTACAAAAAAACATTGGTATTACCGCTTGAAAAAAATTTTTCATTCGTCGAAAGAATAATTCAAACAGTTGAAGAATCTGCTGTCTTAAAATGAGATCTGCTTAAGCACTTCAAAGAACTTGTCATAAATGTTAAAGAGCTTCTCTTCCATTCATTCCCTCCCACGCCTATCGGATATAAAAGTCGATAAATGGAAGCTGGTTGTGTTTGAGAGAAAACTTATTAAATATTGACTGCGTAATCTGTTAGCTATTTATTTGACCTTTATATGTAAGTATGGGTTTCGTGTATCTTGACATTACTGAAAATAAACTTAAGTTTTAGTTCATCAACATTTGAATTTTTAACTGTATTTAATATAGTATCAAACTATTTTTGTGGTACTTATATTAGTAAATTTTACTAATTTGTATCTTTAACACTTTAAATGACAAAATATGGAACACCTAGTTATATTATTAAAATCAGAAAAAGAGTATTGTTAATTAGTTTTATATTCTCTATTATATCTGAAAATCTGATGTATATAGCCAAAAAAAGCTGATTTTAAGATAAATATATTAATTAATTAATTAATAGGATATTATTACTAATAAAAATCCCTCATATTTTACTGTCCAGCTGTACTTTTTGGCAGCTAATTTGGTTTATTATCCTATATAATTAGTGTTACTGAGAAAACTTGGTCGGTACATGAACAAGTATAACAACATGTATAACTGAACATAGTCGATGATGCAGGCCACTGAGTATTAAGTAGTTATGTTCTATAAACATGCAATACTTTAAACATTTTCATCCAAAAAAAAAAATAGAGATGAGCTAATATAACAGCCCTAGCTCGCATATAACGTAAAACTTCTATAAAAGTATTCAAAGCTGTTATAATGAATAATATATGTTTGTAATATTGTTACCTCAAAAACATAGTCAAAGTGACGTAAAGAACATATCAGATTTAATACAAAGGGGGTGACACAGTGCTGTTAGGAATATTAAACTATATTACTTTACCATGCCATTGATAAGAAGCACAGCCAACCCCATCTGAGAAAGAGGTCAGATTACAGATGCCGAAACGCAGTTTAACTGATTTTGTTTGTTTCAGTAAACAATGGTAAATATCCGAAGAAATTCTAAAAACAGCCTGTAACAATAATATGGACTGGAATTAATGGAAAATTAAACTCCTTTTGCAAATCTAAGCTAACCTTCATACGCATATATGATAGAATTTCATCAACTACAATATTTGTGAGATCTCAGTCTCTGTTTGATTATCTGCAAAATATCGGACACTAGTGTTTAGTGTTGGATATTCAAGTGAGTCATGCAACAAATTTATTTTTATTTTACCTTTCAGTTCATCACTACTTATTTGTAAATATGAAGATCAGATTCCATAATTTTAAATAAAAAAGAAGTTGCATGATATACTTTATTTCGATCCTTTCTTCCTGGTTCCATAAAAGAGAATGACTATTATTACTAATAACATAACGACTGTTTCTGTTAAACATATGTTAAATGAAAACTGTTATTTTCAAATAGTGTAAATAATTTCGAGAATTTGATTGTTTTGACCCAGTGTGAATTGAAAAAACATAGGTAATAGCGATATACCAAAAACTACAACTAAGAACAGGAACTACAGTTTTTCTATTTAAATTGAGTAACATTTGACTAAAACCAACCCGAGTTTTAATAAAATTTTAGTCGCCATATCTGGAGGTACTAATATTAAAAACTAGTATTCGGATATGAAACCGTATGAATAGTGTTTATAATTGACAAGGATTCAATTCAAAATTACTCGTTATTTATGAAGGTATAACGTATTAACCAAAGTTGACAATACTAACAAGAATTAAGGCTATAAATCTAAATATCGAAAGAGTGCAATTGATTTACTTTTACAAACATCCAGATGATGAAATGTTATCTCAATATTATAAGCTATTCATTTATTAGTTCAAAGTGCCAATAGAAAATGTACTATTGTATTATTATTTATGTTTCTATTTAATCTGTCATATACTATTGAGTATTGGGTTCAGTAAACGTTTAATCACGTTGTTAGTATTAAAATAAGATGCAAATATGTCAAGTATTAACCTTTGTCTACAATTTCAAAATTAACATGTCCTGTAAAAACTGAAACTTAGGCTGATTGAGACACAAGAGAGGTATTTTCACAGAGCCATTAATAATGATTAGTGACCGTAATATGCAAAAGTTTCAAGATTATATCTCTATTAAATTTCAATTTGAGATATTATTGAGAGTTATCTGTTTGCAATAACGATCAGTCAAATCCCTTGAAGAGACATACACCCCTTTGAAGTAGCTTGGATATACACATAAACCGATACAACTGATCTAAACGTTCTAAAAACGTAAAAACATTACAAATGAATCTAATAAAATAATTACTTTTGTTTGATGTATCACGTTCTATAAAATATCATATGATTGTACCAAGTTTTCTGCATATAACGTAGCTATGGTAAGAAGGGTTGGGACAATGTGAATGTTGATTTTAGCTCCAGGTCACCTGTCTCTTAGTGCACGTCTAAAAATATGACGCTGTGAGAAAACTAACACAGCAGTGCACTCTATTGTGCACATAATGAGACGATGGGAATATCTCTTGACATAGATTATACTATATTTTGTAGTTTGGTAGTCTCAAAACCATGTAAGATACACGGACTAAAGTTACTTTATAATTATGTTTATTTGGCTATTTACTTGTTAATCGATATTTTTACCAATAAGACGTATATTAAAATGTTTTCTAACACTCAGCCAAGTCCCATGGAGCGGCGTACACCATTATGAAACTCTATGTCGCCTTACATGATTAAAGCTTCATTTAAAATTTCATGTCTGTAGGTCAATTTGTTTTTGATATCGTGTCGAATGACACATATAAAGCATATAACATAAATTGTTCCAATATCCTCCACCGACCAATAAGCTTCACTGATGCTTATTCAATCAACCGTTAATCCAAAGTATTCTAAGAGAGGGTTATTTTTTTAATATATAATTTATTTGACTCGTAGTTTATATTTTTGCTAACACTACCCGAGATTTTAACAGTTTAGAACTTTTACATGTTACTCGAAGGATATTGTTTTAATTTGGTTTTAGTTTGGTACAATAGCCGCAGATACAATATGACTACGAGATTATTAATACAGTGAAACCCGCTAAGGACTCAGATAGGATTTAGATCTATTTATTGCTGCTGTAAGACCTTTTTACAAAGCTGGAAGAGCTGTAACTACAAAAACTAAAATTTTTATATGTTCTACTCCTGGATTAATCCCGACTTTTTCACATTCCTGTCAAAACAATAATCGTTTATAAAATTACTTAGTTTTATATAACGTCTACATACAATGATTAAAAAAATATTTAAAATTTTTTGATCAAAGTATTTTTGGATATTAAGCTTTCTTACAATATTCATTTTAGATGTGTACTATCATATAATGTATACAGATAAATACAAAAATAATAATTATTATTAATTGTAGTTTTATTCTAATCTTTGCATTTATTTTAACTTACAAATATAGCACCTCTTCTAATATTTCGTAGCAGTTAAAGATTCATTGCGTTTAGATGAGGAAAGATAATGTTATTTCATTAAAATTATTCCTATAATTTCCATTTTATCCAAAAACCAAAATACAAAAAATTCCACCAAAAACAGTTTAGATTAACTAAGTAGATCAGTACTACTCTGTTATCAGTTAATATCCCCTTTATTCTTGCAATGCAGGTGAAACTTTCTTGGCGCTCGTAAGCCACGACAACGCCACTTACTTCTGGTTACAAGTTTACCGCAACCCAGTGAATTACAAAGCTCCAGCGTTGCCTTAAAACTTAGGACACAAATCTAGTGTTTAATGTAGCATGAGCGGTTAATAAAGTTAAGACTTTTGCTAAATGTTTTGTAAGCGGAATCAACCATTGTGAGAATTTGGTCGTTTAATGTTTCTATTTATGCATTTTATCCTTTGATAAATAGAATTTTGTATTATAAAATACTTAAAAGTTTTTGAGTAATTCTTCTTTAATACGCATCTCAAAGGGTTTCAAACATATACTTTTAATGATAATAATGAAACAATTACAAACCGTTATGATTACTATTCTATTTTTCACTTATATTTTATTTTGTTTTTATACATTTATCAATTAAGTAGGGCATACTAAGTGTTGAGTAACAGGTTTCGTTGAGGTTGCTACAAAATTTCAAGTCAGCAGATAATGTGTACTCATTTCATGTCTTTTAAAATATGACATGTTAAAACTGCGAAAGTCTCTAATTATTTTGTTTAAAAGTCTATGTATTTATCACAAAACCAACCATCATAAAACTTTATGGAAATTTCAAGTCTATATGTCAGTTCGTTTCATTTTTACAGCTCCTTGAGCCACCCCAGCCCCTTCTGTAACGCTTAGTAAATTTCTTAGTGGATTATATGATACTATTTTAGTACGGGATTCTTTATACTCCTTTTCCAGTAAATGATAATAATGAAACCATTACAAACCGTCAAGCATCTAATACATTAGAATCGTATACCATGTATGATTACTATTCTAATTCACTTTTACTTTTTCTGTTTTTATACTTGTATCAACCAAGTAGGGCACACTAAGTGTTGAGTAACAGGTTTCTTGAGGTTGCTACAAAATTTCAAGTCAGCAGATAATGTGTACTCATTTCATGTCTTTTAAAATATGGCATGTTAACATTGCAAACGTCTCTAGGTATCTTGCTTACAAGTCTATGTGTTTATTATAAAACCAACCACCATAAAACTTTATGGAAAATTTCAAGTCTGTATGTGAGTTCATTTCATTTTTACAGCTCCTTGAGCCACCCCAGCCTCTTCTGTAACGCTCAGTAAATTTTCTTAGTGGATTATATGATACTATTTTAGTACGGGATTCTTAATACTCCTTTTCCAGTAAATGTTTCAACGTCATCTGTCCAACTGACTGTACTTGCTGTGACTAAAATACAATACTATTGTTTATTTTCGATTTATACAATTTATAATTACTAATTTATAAAATGAAAACTATGTATGATATACAATATAGGCGAAACTAGTCACTACACTTTTAGCACCAATTTTAAAACCATTTTCTTTTCTTTTATTCTTTGAATAGTTTTGGCTTATTTTATTCCGACACTTACGAGACCCCATCATTCGCAATTATTATCATAATTTTAAAAATGTATTGTATTCTTTAATTCTTGCATTCAGTTTTTATTATGAGTTGTAATGTTATTCTTAATTGTAAGTACTCTATGTACATAGAGGGAGAAATGCCATTAAAGGAATCCAAAAGCCGTTCAGTTATGTGCCCTCAGAATGAAAAAACAACAAAGGTATACACTTACCAATAATATGGCTTATGCCAGGCTGACTGTTCATAGTCCTCCAGAAAAGTATTGACTAAAGTAGGCAGCATGGTACGTTTCGTGCGATTACAACTTCAAATTGTAGTATTTATTTTGTTGTCCTTGGTTATTAGACTATTACTTTAAATATATATATATTTGCTTAGATACAGTCTAATTTTTGAGAAAGGCTACTACTCACTCTCAAAGTCGTCTCATCCGTTATTCATATTTATCTCAAGGAATGCTCAAGTATTTAGATAGTTGAAACTCGACTCGATAATTTGAAATCTAAATATAAATGTAATAACCATATTTTAGTGCATTCAGGTAACTTTAAAATATGTCAGAAAATAATTTTGCAATACGATGATGTAGTATGATAATACAAATCAAAATGTAACTTTCTTGTTTGATGGTAAATTTTTGTATATGAATCTTAGCTTTATTTAATTTTAACAATAAATGTCTTCTAAATATAAAGGTACATCGGAGTGTGGAAGAACCCATAGAAAGTTACCAACCATTCCAAAAAAGTAATCTCATCACTTGTGTTGGTATCTCTCTCAGTTTGTGTAGATTTGTTTAACTTTGGAAAATGTTTTATGGATAGGTACACCCTGATCAATTACCGGTGCAAAATATACTTTACAATCTCTTCTCGTACCCACAAAATATAAACACGTACACAAATATACATATGACATATAAAATATCATAAAACTCTGTCAAGCGGTTTCGTAGAAGTGAGATTACAGACGCTGTGACACGTGATTTGTAAATATGACATAAAATCATTGAAATTCTTATCTATAAATTTCGTGACGATATTTTGCTCAAAACTTTATCATATTATATCAAGTTTCACACGAACTAAAAAACCAATCTTAAGCTACATATCATATGAAAAATATTGATTTCATCCTCTTCATCTATATCCTTGAAAACGGAAAATATATTCCAAAATAGTATAATTGGATGTTTGTTATGTTTACTCTGTGAGATAGACTAACCACTATGTAGCAAATAAATATGTATATATCATTATAAACTCTGTGATAAATAGAAAGAAATAAAGTTCCTTAGGTAATAAATATTATCACAATTACCTCACTTTGCAGTAACGGCCAGAATAATGGCACTGGCAATGCTGCCATTTATCACGATCCTAATTTCGTAGCTTCATCGTAACCTAACTGAATTTACAATGAGCTCTTTTATGGTTACTGGACTCCCTAACATAACACAGTAAATATAAATGGTACTAAAATGAATTGTTAACAGAATTCAAGTAGATATAATTTTTTTATCTTAATCGAATAGTTCAGGTAAGCATCATTAAAATTTTCCTCCTTTTCGCTTGAAAGATCTCTCATTAATCCAGAAATTGACACGAGCTTTTTTTTTACAACAAACTCCAATTTTCTTTTGAATAAAAAAATACATTTTAAAACTGGTGCTTTTTAAACATTTTGCAAGAATGTTTCCCAAATTTGTAATTCTTTTGACGGAATAAGTTTTAAACATGTTTGACCTTGTTGGTTCTTGTGAAGCATAAGAGGGATTTACCAGCAAAATTACCGGCACCAATATATCCGCTCCCAAAGGGTTGAAATTATTACTCTAGAAACAATATGTTTATAAATTTAAACCACTTCTTATTTTTTTCGGGGATAGATCCTGAAGCAACAAAATATACACTCGTATAAGGATTTTTGTATCATTATTTTTATAAAAACATAGTGCTGTACGATTTATAAATTATGACCAACTACAAAAGTTACATTTATGTTGCCTTTTCGTAATAAAGGGTGAGGAGGAGGAAAGCATATACTAAATGCCTTTAAGTTTGAATTTTCTGTTTTTTCAAACAACACGACAAGGTGGGTATTACAGTTTTATTTTTGTTTTACTTGGAAAAAAGTGGAACAACTTAAGTCCCTTTTAAAAATTTCGTGAAAAATTGAGATTTGTATCTATTTTGTTGTATAACTGTATTAAATACGAAGTTTTAAGGTTTTTTTGACTGATACTTACTCTATTAAAAGCTAGGAGTACGACACACCACTTGTCGCGCAACAAGCTTAGCTGAGGTTGTATGCACCATTTCCAATTTTTTAAATAGGGATTTAGAGCAGAATTTAAATAATTGAAAGAAGGGTACTGCAAAGGAAGAGTGCACTGAATACAAAGTTTGTCAACCAAAGTATTAATATTGACTCTTTTCTTATACTCTATGCATAAAAAAATCTCATGTTAAAATCTAAATTGACTGAATAAATTGTTGTACAAATTAATTGATATTCTTTTTGCCATCCATACGAAAATTTTAAAAAATATTTAGTACCGTTCAATCAAAATCCCATGGGAGGCAGTAACATCATCGAAACTCAGTATTTTTAATATGTAGATGAAGTTTTTTGCAAAATTTAAAGTCTATATATATATATATATTCAACTGGACAGATAAAACAGTTAAAAAGACAACATATAGATAGACAGACAGATACAAAAGAGATTTCTCCAGCCCCCTGAATGATAGGTTTCACTAAAGCTCAGCTTATTAACCATTCAGATTATCAAAATTAAAGAAGAATTTAAAGAACTACGTTGCCTTTACTCTGCAAAAATTATATTGCTTCATTCCATGCGTATGAACAGATATTTGTATTATACTGGTTCCTTCTTCATGCTCATAAAATAATAGTAAAAAATTTGTTTTGATTACAATGTTAGTCACATAAAGTAAAATTTGGACTAAAAGCTGGAAAAAGTTATTATCATACAAGTGAAAGCTGGCCACCCTATTTTAAGTATACAATAATTAAGAATGTAAAAGTAAATTATCAAAAACAGTTAATATCATTTATGCTTTTTTATTTTTCATTCTCTCCTGTTGTTATATAGTCTATGGTCTTTTTGATTCCCTCATATCATGCAAAACAGGTAAAACACTCTTGATGCACACAACCTCTGAAAATTCCAGTTATTTCCGGTTACAAGTTTACCGCAACCCAGTAAATTACAAAGCTCCAGCGTAGCCTTAAAACTTTAGACACAAATCTAGAGTGTAATGCGGCATGAACGGTTAATAAAATTAAGACTGTTCGCAAGGCTCTTTAACCTATGGTGTCAACATTGGGGCAAATATACGTGTAGTACTTCCAGTATTTCTATGCGTAACGGTTATATTTTATACAAAAATGTCATACTTTATTTGCAATGTATTCTAAATTAAGCTTTCATAATTTGCACCAAGGACGATTTCCCTAACGTGACGCTAAAATATACAGTGTGCTTAAAAAGTTCCAGAATGGTTTAATATTTGTTTAACTATTTCTTGTAATGCAATGAGACTTTTTATAATCACAATTTATAAACATTCACGCCAAAATTCATACTTCAAAAACCGGGAATATACAATTGAACAAGGTACAAGGACATGTCCACAGAACGCATGGATCTGGACTGATATCGCCCAAACACCACTCATGGGTCAAGGACAACACTGTATATATAATGGCGTAAAAACATTGGCGGAAACTCAAAGTGACCTTTTAATTTAACACGTAACATTTATCTTCTTTAATCGTTCTATAAATTTTTTACTGCGTACTGAACAGTCGATTTCACAGGTATTTATTCAAAGTTGTTGGTTTATGTCATTAATTGTGTAATGTTCCGAGTAAGCGAAATAGACAGGATGTCTCGGAAGCGCGCCCCTCCCCAAACTCGGAGCAAAGCATAAAAAAACCACATGCCACTAGTGGGGAAGAGAGACAAAGAGAGACAAGACTTCGAGAACGTGATTTATAATTAAAGAGGTTGCGAACATTTTTATACAAAAAATACAATTACTTCAGCACCACGGTGCACCGCGTAACTTAAAAAACTAAATAACAAAAGATATAATTCCAATATAGACAATAACATAATAAATAGAAATAATAACATGATAAATGGATAATATAATATAGAGATTTGATATATAAATAACAATTTCAGGTACGGCATGTAGGAAAAATTATCTTTAACTGGTAAGTGTTATGAACTGAGGGGAGGGAAAAGGTTGTAGAATTTCTAGGCCCACTATTTTTTAAAAAAGTTAATTTGGTTTCAGGTTTGTAGCCAAAACAAAATAAAAAAAATATTTTAAAGCCGATTTTCGAAGGGAGGCGGGGGCTTAGTTGCCTCCAAGAATCCGAAATAAAGATGAAATCCTCCCCTTCAGTTCATGTAACTAAACTAAATACAAACTAGTCTTAACACTGGCCCTCCTCCAGATCTAATATCTGGCAGCGCTCCCTGCACCCCAATCCTCGCAAGTTCAGTATAAGAAAAGTAAAAAAAACATTTTGGATCCAACCTGTGTTCCAGATGAAATGAATATGAGCACATACACTCCGGTTGGATGCCGGTACAGGAGCGCTGGGAAGGGCACGGGGGCATTTCAGTTTTTGGTTTTCAGTGGTTTCATTGGGCAGATTCGCCGCACCAGTCCCGCTGACGGCACTCACGGGGACCCTAATGAATCCCAACCATAACCAGTAGATATTTAGAAAAATGTTATTGTAACCTGAGAAATAATAAAAACTTAATTATGTTTGCCACAAAGTATATATAAAAATATTTAAATTTAACAATTAAAAATAACGATCTGTAACTAACAGTACCTTTTAAGTATTGAAAAACTGTTTCCTAAAAATAACTCAAGACACCAAGTATTTTAAGATACACTACTTGGTGACTACAACATTAACTCATTACATAGGCTAGAACAGCCACTTTACTAAATGATTAAGCGTGATAACATTTACTGGTAACCATAATTCGCTGGATTTTAATCATTCTATTATAATATTATAATAATTTAAATTTTATTATTAAATATTAATTGTAAGGTAGGCCTAATAATAATTATATAATTTACAAATAATAACAGTACATTATTTCCCAAATAACAATAATTAAATTATAATCCGTTCACGCTAACTATAAGGCTATTAATTAATTAAACAATAAAATGAAAATCATGAACGTTGCCACCCAATTTTGCACGCAACACACAAAACACGAGGTCACACAAAATTTGCAAAGTCTGTACCGTCTCGCTTACACTAAATAAAACAAGGTGATTACTAAATAAATAATTTCCGTTCGCCGAACGGATCCAATTAGAAAGCACGGCGCCAAAAATATAATAAACTTAACCGGCATAGATAATAAATTAACAATTTAGAAACGTAACGATAGACAGGAAAGAAGACTTTGCGACACGAACAACGTACACGAGGAACACAAGTTACAAAATAATATATAAACTACTTATAAACTAAACTACGATAATATATGTCTGCGTGGGAGAGAAAAACCGCCAACAAAATAAAGTTAAGAGGGTGGAGAGAGACAATTACCTGCCGAAAGTAGTGGAGTTAGCCAGATATGGGGAAACGGGAAGAGCAGAGAACAGCCAGAAACACAGTAGCTTCTCCGAACGTGTCTGACCGCTCCGAACAGTAGCCGGTGCCGGTGAACAGCTGGTCGGTAAACTAGTCAAGGTCAACCGGCTGACCTCAACCAAAACAGTCCAACCAGGCAGAAAATCAATACTTGACGGAGTGACTCCCCCACCGACAGATAAGAGTGGCCGAGGTGGGAAAGGTAAGACAAAGACGTTCAAACTGAGCCCCGGCTCAGTAAATGGCTGAGCTCGAAGGGCTGGGAAACTTAAATTCTGTGTCTGCCTGTCTATCTGCCTGTATGGGAAATGTAAAATTCACTGCAATTTTCCATGAGAAATTCATTGCCTTGGCTTTAGGCTATTTTCTGACATATTTCTGGCCTATTTTCCTGTCAGACCATCTAGAACACGAATAAACTATTGACTTAAAATTGTCAATGAGGCCCTCATTTCTGTATGAAGAACTCTAACTTTATATCACTCTATTGGACTTGGCTGAGTATTAGCAGATATTTTTACATTGGTCTTGTGGGTAACCATGATGGCAACGAGAAAAGAGGAAGGATAAATAGATTTTTGAACAATCTAATACACCTATAAGTAATTCAAGTATGTGACATATAACGCATATAATTTAATTATGCCAACACATGCAAACATCATTTTATTCTAACTTAGTGTAGACAATTATTATGTAAACCCTCATATGAAAACCAATGAACAAAAATTTGAAGATATCATGTAAAAATATGTCTATAAAACTTTAATATGTAGGATTTTTTGTTTCTATCTGTCCACAGGACAACTCGTGAAAGATATGAGCTATGACTTAAAATTTTGCACCAGCCTTAATGAAGGAGTTTTCCCATCCTATTATTGTCTTTAAGTTGCTAGGTAAAACATTTTGTTCGACTATGTTTTTAGCATTTGATATAAGTTCTTTATATTTGGTCCCGAATTTGATTTCTTCCGAACAAACAAACAGAACCAGAAACTGTTGTTTTGCAAAAAATATCTCCGTTAACAAATGTGGTTATCCTGGAATCTGTAGACTAAAATGTAAAATCCAAGAAGTGATAAACATAATACCTTGATAATCACATGATTTGGATGAATGATTTGGGCCAAAATGAAAGGTATCATGTTCATATCTTGAAACTTCTAAATCACCACATTGATACTCAAAATATATTGTGACGCTATAAAAATATTTCATATGTTTCAAAATGGCTAAACAAGACATAAAATTTTACGACCTATTAAATACATTTGTAAATCTTCGTTTATTTATACTTATTTTCCGACAAACGCAAAATGTATGCCACTATCACAAAACATAGAATGCGAAATATGTGTGTGTGTGCGTGCGTGTGTGCGCGCGCGCGCGTGTGTGTGTGTGTGTGTGTGTGTGTGTGTCCAAACTATTTGACGTATCATTATGAAAATGTTTATGTATTTTTCCACGTAGAAGGTTTATGCTTTACCCATTGATGTAACTCGCCACCAGGCGGCGTTGCTAAAGATAAGTTTTTCAAAGCGCCTGCGCACTATACACTGCAATTAAGATACAGTTACAAATAGCCAAACATTATTTGTAGGCGCTAAGTTATTATGTATATTTGCCTTTAAGATAAATTTCTGGTTGAACTTAAAGCTTGAGTGTTAGATCACTTTATAGTAAAGACACATGCACGTGTACAATGACTATAAACATACGCAGATTTTGTTGATCGTGACAACATGGAAAACTCTTCATCGCCGTTAGAAATATAATTCACTTGAAACAGATGTCACATACACTGGCAAACCTTACGAAAAGCGTGCGAAGTCGCAACAAATAGCTAGTGAGATATTTAAAAACAATTAACGCTCACATAATACTGTATGATATATGAACAATATCGAGTATTGACTTAGAAGACAAAATAGTCCTATTCAGTATTTAAAAAAATCTATTTCTGATAATCATCGAAACTCGTATTTACACTTTAAACCAATTTTATGTATAACCACAAGGAAATTACATTTACACCAACACTGCAACAAAATTAGTAAATATTTTATGTTGTTAATCAATATGCAACTCATATTATTGACATATTATGTCTATCTTATAATTTGTTTTCCTTCATGAAAGTTGTTTTGCAATTTGATATTTTCCGATATGATTTAGACCACATCGCTTGATTATTTTACAAAAAAGGCTCTCGCGGACAAGGAAACGAGCTTTAGTACTCGATAAGAGCGGCCCTCATATTGAATACTTTAAACCAGTAATGAGTTATGCAGTGAATAGTAGTTAAAGTTCCAGTTCCCTCGTTGATAAAAATTAAGTATAATTATGAGTTCGATATATTTTATAAGTCATTAAAAATAGAAATTAAAAAGATATAAATCTAAACTTTTATCAGTTTTAATCGTGTTTATCCTCAAAATTTAAATCCACGTACCTTTATAACCTTTTTTTTTACCAGTAATTCAATTATTTTGGGTTGTTAAATATAGACTAAAAACTATTTATGCATTAAAAACATTATTGTAACATAAATAAATTTTTTAGGCATTGTGATAGAAGAGGACCGTTAATAAACTCTTTATGTAATTACTTCTTATCTTTGGTCATAGAGGATTGGCGTATACTTACAAACATATAATAAGTCTCCTTAAAATAAATTTTAAACATTTCGAAACAACACTGGGGGGGGGGGGGTGGGGGGGGGGGGGGGTGGGGGGGGGGGGGGGTGGGGGGGGGGGGGGGTGGGGGGGGGGGGGGGTGGGGGGGGGGGGGGGTGGGGGATTACCCAGAAACCGGGTTTACCGATAGGGCTTCCTTCCTGTCGATAAATTTATATCCTCCAGTACAGGTGAAATGAGAACGCACAGCTGTTTTAATTGACAAAAACTTCACTAATAAATTACCGAATATGACTAACCGGAGTGACCGATAGGGTTCCATCCTGTCGGATAATTTATATCCTCCTGTACAGGATGAAATGGAAGAACGAAGCTGTTTTAATTGACAAGAACTTCACTAATAAATTAATCATAGACTAACCGGACGTGACCGATAGAGGGCTTCCATCTGTCGATTCATTTATATCTTCCTGTACAGGTGAAATGAAGGAACGAAGCTGTTTTAATTGACAAAAACTTCACTAATAAATCTTACCAATATCGATACTAACCGGACGTGGACCGATAGGGCCTTCCATCCTGTCGATAATTTTATATCCTCCTGTACAGGTGAAATGAAGACACGAAGTCTGTTTTAATTAGACAAAAACTTCACTAATAAATTACCATCACGGGACTAACCGATGGAGTGACCGATAGGGCTTCCATCCTGTCGATAATTTATATCCTGGGCGCGATTACAGGTGGAGGAAATGAAGAAAAACCGAAAGCAGCCTGTTCTTTAATTGGACAAAAACTTCACTAATAAATTTACCATCACGACCTAAACCGGAGTGGACCGATAGGGCTTCCAATCCTGTCGATAATTTATATCCATCCTGTACAGGTGAAATGAAGAACGAAGCTGGTTATTTAATTGACAAAAACTTCACTAATAAAAATTACCAAACGGACTATCCGGCAGTGACCCGATAGGGGACTTCCATCCTGGTCGATAATTTATATCCTCCTGTACAGGTGAAATGACGAAGAACGAAGCTGTTTTAAATTGACAAAATACTGTTCACTAATAAATTACCAAGTATGACCTTAACCGGAGTGACCGATAGGGCTTCCCTATCTGATCGATTAATATTATATCTGTGTACAGGTGAAATGACGAGTACGAAAGTGTTTTAATAGGCAAAATACCTTCATCATAAATTACAATATGACTACCCGGAGTGAGATAGGGGATCCTCTGTCGATTAATTTATATCTTCCTGTACAGTGTGATAATGAAGAACGAAGCTGTTTTTAAATTGACAAAAACTTCACTAATAAATTACCTATTATGACTAAACCGAGGTGGACTGATAAGGGCTTCCATCCTGTCGATAATTTATATTCCTTGTACAGGTGAAGTGGAGAACGAGTGTTTTAATTGACAAAAAACTTCATAATAAATTACCATCTACGATACCGGATGTGCCCGATAGGGTTCCTCCTGTCGATAATTTATTCCTGTACAAGGTGAAAATGAAGACACGAAGTGTTTTATCAATTGACAAAAACTTCACTAATAAATTTACCGATCATGACTAACGGACCAGTGACCGATGTGGCTTCCATCATGTCGACTAATTTTATTATCCTCCTGTACAGGTGAAAACTGAAGGAACGATCAGTTACTTTTCATGTAATTGACAAAATACGACACTAATAAATTACCAATATGACTAACCGGAAGTGACCGATAGGCTCCATCCTGTCGAAACTTTATATTCCTCCTGTACAGGTGAAATGAAGAACCCGATAAGCTGTTTTAATTGACCAAAAAACTTCACCTAATAAATTAACCCCAATTATGACTTAACCGGAGTGAGATTAGAGGCTTCCATCTGTGATAATTTATTTCCTCTGTTAAGGTAAAATGAAAGAACGAAAGCTGTTTTTATTGACAAAAAACTTCATATTAAATTACCTTCACGACTCGCGGGAGTGGACGATAAGGGCTTCCATCCTGTCGATCAATTTATAGCCTCCTGTACAGGGTGAAATGAAGGAAGAACGAATGCCTGTTTTTAATTGACAACAAAACCTTCACCTAATAAAATTTCCATCATGACTAACCGGAGTGGGACCCGATAGGGGCTTTCCCAATCCTGTCGATAATTTATATCCATCCAGTAAAGGTAAAATGAAGAACTAATTCTGTTTTAATAGACTAAAACTTCACTAATAAAGATTACCGATCAAGAACTAACCGGCGTTACCGATAGGCTGTCCATCCTGTCGATAATAATTTATACTCCCCAGTACAGGTGAACTGAAGAACGAAGCTGTTTTAATTGACAAAAACTTTCACATAATAAATTACCACACGACTAACGAGTGACCGATAGGTCTTCCAACTGTCGATAAATTTAATATCCGTCCTTTATACAGGTGAAAGTGAGAACGAAGCTGTTGTTAATTGACAAAAACTTCAACTATAAATTACCATCCGACTAAACCGGAGTGACCGATAGGCCTTTACCATCCTGTCGATAATTTATATCCTCCTGACCTGTTCATGTGAAATGAAAAGAAAACGAAAGCAGCTGTTTTTAATTGGACAAAAACTTCACCTAATATATTAACCAATCATGACCTAAACCGGAGGAGGTGTACCGATAGGGCTTCCAATCCTGTTCGATAATTTATATCCTCCTGTCACTGGAGAAATGAAGAACGAAAAAGCTGTTTAATTTGACACATAAACTTTCAATAATAAATTACCATCATGTACTAACCGGATTGACCGATAGGGGCTTCCAATCCTGTCGATAATTGTTATATTCCTTACCTGTACAGGTGAAATTATAGAACGAAAGCTGTTTTAATTGGGGACAAAAACTACTTCAACTAATAAATTACCATCATGGGACCTTAACCGGACGTCGTGACCGATAGGGGCTTCCATCCTGTCGATTAATTTATATCCTACCTGTTACAAGCTGATAATGATAAGAAAACCGAAGGCATGTTTTTAAATTGAAAAAAACTTACACTAATAAATTTCCAATATGGTCTAAACCGGACTAGTGATCCAGAAGTGACCGAAAGGGCTCTTCTTCCATCCCTGTCGATAATTTTCTATTTCCTCCTGTACAGGTGAAATGGAAGAAACCGAATGCCTGTTTTAAATTGTACAAAAACTTCACTAATAAAATTAACCATCCACGACTAACCCTGGCGTGAACCGATAGGGGCTTTCCCAATCCTGTCCTGATAATTTTATATCCTCCTGTACAGGTTGAAAAATGATGAAGAACGAAGCTGTTTATAATTTGACAAAAAACTTTTCACTAATTAAATTACGCATCACGACTAACCGGAGGTGGAACCCGATAGGGCTTTTCCATCCTCGTCCGATAATTTATATCCCTTCCTGTAACAGGTAAGATATGAAAGAAACGACAGCTGTTTTAATTGACATCAAAACACTTCACCTTACAATAAAATTAACCATCACGGACTAACGCGCGAGTGTACCGGATATAGGGCCTTTCCATCCATGTCGAGTTAATTTTATATTTCCTTCCCTGGTACAAGGTGATTTGAATGAAAAGAACGAAGACTGTTTGTTTTAAAATTGTACAAAAACTTCAACTAATAACATATTACCCAATATGGACTAATCCGGAGTTGGACCGATGGATGGGCTTCCATCCTGTCAGATTAATTTATATCCTCCTGTACAGGTGAAATGGAAGAACCTGAAACGACAAGCCTGTTTTACATTTGGGACCAAACAAAAAACTTCCACTTAATAAACTTACCAATCCATGAACTAACCGGAGTGGACCGAATTAGGGCTTCCAATCCTGTCGAATAATTTAATATCCATCCTGTACAGGTGGAAATGAAGAACGGAAAGACTGTTTTAAATTCGACAAAAACATTCAACTAATTAAAAATTTACCAATAATGACTAAACCGGAGTATGTGACCGATAGGGCTTCCTATTCCCTGTCCGATAAATTTTATTATCCTCCTGTACAGCTGAAAATCGAAGAACGAAGCTGTTTTAATTGGACAAAAACTCTCAACATAATAAGATTTACCATCCCAACGGACCTAACCGGACGGCAGTGACCGATAGGGGGCCTTCCATTACCTGTCGATAATTTATTATTCCTCCCTGTACATGTGAAATTAAGAACGAAAGCTTGTTTTATATTGGACAAAAACTTATAATAAATTACTTTCATGAAAACCGGCGTGACGACTAGGGATTCCATCCTGTCGATAAATTTATATCTCCTGTAAGGTGACAATGAAGAACGAAGCTGTTTTGAATTGACAAAAAAACTTCACTAATAAATTACCATCACGACTAACCGGAGTGACCGATAGGGCCTATTTCCATCCATCTGTCGATAATTCTATATCCTCCTGTACAGGTGAAATGAAGAACGAAGCTGTTTTAATTGACCAAAACTGTCACTAACTAAACATTAACCATCATGACCTAACCGGAGCTGTAACCCGATAGGGCTTCCATCCATGTCGATAATTTATATCCTCCTGTACAGGTGAAGATTTGAGAGAACGAAGCTGTTTTAATTGACAAAAAACTTCTCCTAATAAATTAACCAATATGACTAACCGGAGTGACCGATAGGTCTTTCCCATCCTGTCGATAATTATATATCCTCTGTACAGGGTGAAATGAAGAACGAAGCTGTTTTAAATTGACAAAAACTTCACTAATAAATTACGCAATATGAACTTAAACCGGAGTGACCGAAAAGTGCATCCATCCTGTCGATAATTTATAATCTTCCTGTACAGCTGAAATGAGAGAACGAAGTGCTAGATATAAATTTACAAAAACACACTAATAAAATTACCATCACGACTAACCGGATTGTGACCGATAGGGCTTCCATCCTGTCGATAATTTATATCCTCCTGTCACAGGTGAAATGAAGAATCGAAGCTGTTTTAATTGGACAAAAAAAACTTCACTAATTAAATTACCATCACGGACTAACACGGCGTGACCCGATAGAGGCTTCCCAATTTCACTGTCAGATAATTTATATCCTCCTGTACCAGGTGAAAAATGAAGAACGAAGCTGTTTTAATTGACGAACAAAAACTTCACTAATAAATTTATTACCATCACGGATAACCGGACGTGAACGATAGGGGCTACCATCCTGTCGGATAATTTATATCCTCGTGTTCAGGTCGAAATGAAGAACGACAGCTGTTCTCTAATTGACAAAATACTTCACTATAAAATAACATCACGATAACCGGAGTGACCGATAGGGCTTCCCATCCTGTCGATTTAATTTATATTCTCCGTACCATGGTGAAATTGAAGAACGATGCTGTTTTAAATTGACAAAAAAACTTCCACTAATAAATTACCAATATGACCTAACCGCGCACCGTGACCGATAGGGCCTTCCATCCTTGTCGATAATCTTATATCCCTCCTGGTAACAGGTGAAATGAAGAGAAACGAAGCTTGAGTTTTAATTGACAAAAACTTCACTAATAAAATAACAATATGGACTATCCGGGAGTGACCGATAGGGCAATCCATTCTGTCGATAATTTCTTCTTCCTGTACAGCTGAAATGAAGAACGACAGCTGTTTTTAATTGACTAAAAACTTCGACTAAATAAATTACCAATCCGGACTAATCCGGTGTGACCGGATAGGGCCTTTCCATCCTGATCGGATAATTTATATCCTCCTGTACAGGTGACATGAAGAACGAAGCCTGATTTAATTTGACCAAAAAACTTCAACTAATAAATTACCATCATGACTAACCGGCCAACGTGACCGGATAGTGGCTTCCATCCTGTCGATAATTTATATCCCTCCTGTACAGGTGCGTGACAATGAAGAACGAACGCTGTTTTAATTGACAAAAACCTTCTCACTAACTAAAAATTACCATTCACGGACTAAACTCGGAGATGTAGTGGGACCGATAGGGCTTCCATCCTAGGTCCGCATAAATTTTATATTCCTCCCTCCTGTACAGGTCGAATATGGAAGAACGAAGCTGTTTCTTAATTGACCAAAAAGAACGCTGTCACTAATTAAATTACCATCCACGACTAACCGGGACGTGACGCGATCAGGGGCTTCCATCCTGCTCGATTAATTGTATATCCTGCCTGTACAGGTTGAAATGAAAGACAACGAAGCTGTTTTAATTGGACAACTAAACTTCCAACTAATTAAAATTACCATCATTGGGACTCTAACCGGAGTGACACGAATAAGGGCTTCCATCCTGTCGATAATTTATATCCTCCTGTACAGGTGAAAAATGAATGAAACGAAGCCTGTTTTTTTTAACTTGGACCAAAAAACTTTTCACTAATAAATTGACCAATGTCATGACTAAACCGGAGAGTAGGTGGATCGATTAGGGCCTTCCATCCTCGTAACGGAAAATTTAATCCTCCTGTACAGGTGATGAAAAATGAAGAAACGAAGCGTGTTTTTAATTGACAAAAAACTTCACTAATAAATTACCATCACGGACATAAACCGGGTGACCGAGTATGGACCTTCCATTCCCTGTCCGATAAATTTATTTCCTCCTGTAACAGGCCTGAAAATGAAGAACGAAGCTGTTTTTAATTGAACAAAAAACGTTTTTCACGGTAATAAATTATCCATCACGACTAACCGGAGTGAACTCGTGACCGTTAGGGACTTCCATCCTGTCCGATAATTTATGGGTCGATCCCGCACCTCGTACAGGTGAAATAGAAGAACGAAGCTGTTTTAATTGACAAAAAGCTTCACTACATAAATTACCATCATGGGGGACTAACCGGAACCGGAGTAGGTGGACCGATAGGGCTTCTCATCCTGTCGATAATTTATATCCTCCCTGTACAGGTGAAATGAAAGAAAACGAAAAAGTGGGCCTGTTTTAATTGACAAAAACTTCACTTTAATTAAATTTACCATCACGACATTAACCGGAGTAGTGACACGATAGGGCTTCACATCCTGGTCGTATAACTTTATATCCTCCTGTACAGGTGAAATGAAGAAACGAAGCTGTTTTTAATTGAAGACAAAAACTTTTTGTCACATAATAATTTAACCATCTGACTAACCGGCGTGGATCCGATAGGGCTTCCATCTGTCGCTCATTTATATCTCTGTACAGGTGAATGCAAGAACGAAGTGTTTAATTGCAAAAATTCATAATAAATTACCATCACGACTAACCGGAGTCTCGTGACCGATAGGGCTTCCATCTGTCGATAATTTATAGCCTCACCTCTGTTACAGGTCTGGAAATGAAGATC
Organism: Homalodisca vitripennis; assembly: GCF_021130785.1. NCBI lineage: Eukaryota > Metazoa > Arthropoda > Insecta > Hemiptera > Cicadellidae > Homalodisca > Homalodisca vitripennis. Next base: position 132,634,808 of record NC_060214.1, on the reverse strand, counting down.
GAAGCCTGTTTTAATTTGACAAAAACTTCATAATAAACTTCATCGGAACTACCAGTGAACCGATAGGGCTTCCATCCTCGTCGATAAATTTATATCCTCCTTTACAGGTTGACAATGAATGAACGAAGCTGTTTTTTAATTGACAATAAACTCTCACCTAATAAATTACTCAATCATGACTTAACCGGCGTGACCGATAGGGCTTCACATCCTTGTCGATAATTTATATCCTCCTTGTACAGGTCTGGAAATAGAGAAAGAACGAAGCCTGTTTGTTAATTGACAAAAACTTCACTAATAAATTACATCATCACGACTACCCGGAGTGACCTGATAGGGCTTCCAATCCTCGTCGATAATTTATAATCCTCCTTTACAGTGAAATGAAGAACCGAAAGCTGATTTAAAATTGACAAAAAACTTCACTAATAAATTTCCATCACGACCTAACGGATGAGTGACCGATAGTGCTTCCATTCCTCCGATAATTTATATCCTCCGTACAGGTGAAATGAAGTACCGAAGCTGTTTTAATTCGACAAAAAACTTCACTAATAAATTACCATCATGACTGAACCGAGTACCGATAAGGCTTCCATCCTGTCGAAATTTTATATCCTCCGTACAGGTGAAATGAAAGAACGAAGTGTTTTACATTGACAAAATACTTCATATACAATAAATTACCTATCAACGACCTCACGCATAACCGGAGTAGTGGACCGATATGTGCTTCACATCCCTGTAGATAATTTATAATCCTCCCTGTTACAGTGAATATGAAGATGATCGAAGCTGTATTTTAATTTGACAAAAATGGGGGGGCTTCACTAATAATATTACCCATCACGGACTAACCGGAGTGACCGATAGGGCTCTCATCTGTCGTTAATTTAATATCCTCCTGTACAGGTCGAAATGAAAAGTTGAACGAAGCGTGTTTTAATTGACAAAAAAAACTCTCATCGGGAGTGAATAGGGCTTCCATCCTGACGATAATTTTATATCCTCTCTGTACAGGGTGAAATGAAGAACGAAGCCATGTTTTAATTGACACGAATAACTTCACTAAATAAACATTACCATCATGACTAACCGGAGTGACCGATAGGTGCTTCCATCCTGTCGATAATTTATAATCCTCTCTGTACAGGTGAAATGAAGAACGAAGCTGTTTTTAAATTGACAAAAACTTCACTAATAAATTACCATCTACGACATAACCGGAGTGACCGATATGGCTTCCATCATGTCGATAATTTATATCCTCCCTGTAACGGTGAAATGAAGAACGATAAGCTGTTTTAATTGACAAAAACTTCACTAATAAATTACCATTCATGACTAACCGGAGTGACCCGATAGGGCTTCCATCATGTCGATAATTTATATCTCCTTGTACAGGTGAAAAGATAGTACGAAGTGTTTTAATGACAAAACTTCATAAAATTACATCATGGCACTACCGGGAGTGACGATTAAGGCATTCCATCCGGTCGATAAATTATTATCTCTGATACAGGTGAAATGAAGAACGAAGCTGTTTTTAATTGACAAAAACTCTCACTACATTAAATATTACCATCATGACTAACCGGAGTGACACGATAGGGCTTCCATCCATGTCAGAATAATTAATATCTCTTCTGTAACAGGTTGAAATGAAGAACGAAGCTGTTTTAATTGACAAAAAAAAAAAAAAAATTCACTAATAAATTACCATCATGAACCTAACTCTTCATAGATGTGACCGATATAGGGCTTCCATTCCCCTGTCGATAATTTATATCCTTCTGTACAGGTGAAATGCCAAAGAACGAAAGCTGTTTTAAATTGACAAAATTCACTATAAATTACCATCTCACGACTAAACGGAGTGACCGATATGGCTTCCATCTGTCGATATTTTATATCTCCTGTACCGGTTGAATGAAGAAACGAAGCAGTTTTATTGACCAAAAACTTTCACTAATAAATTACCATCATGGACTAAAACCGGAGTGACCGATCAGGGCCCTTCCATCCTGTCGATAATTTAATTTATATCGGTCCTGTACAGGTTGAAAATGAAGAAGTCTAAGCTGTTTTAAAATTGGACAAAAACTTTTCCACTAATTAAAATTACCATCATGACTAACCGGAGTGACCGTGTATATGGCTTCCATCCTGTCGATATTTATATCCTTTGTAACAGGTGAAATGAAGAACGAAGCTGTTGTTTGATTGACCAAAAACTTCATTAAATAAATTACATCATGACTAACGAGTGACCGATAATGGCTTCCCATTGTCGATAATTATATCCTTTCTGTACAGGTGAAAATGAAGAACGAAGCTGTTTTAATTGACAAAATCTTCACTAATAATTAACGATCATGACTACACGGGAGTGACGCACGGGTTCCATCTGTTTTTTATATATATTAGATCAATTTTATTCTTCTGTACAGGTGAAATGACAGAAACGAAAGTGTTTTAATTGACAAAACATCACTAATTAATTACCATCATGGATAACGGAGTGACGAAGGGCTTCATCCTTTCGATAACTTTATATCGTCATGTAAGGTGAAATGATCGAAAACGAGCTGTTTAATTGACACAAAAAATTCACTAATAAATTACATATGGACTAAACGGAGAGACGATATGGTTACATCTGTCGATAATTGATGTTTCTCCTTCCGTCAGCATAAATTTTCGAAAAAACGATTTCTTTTATTGTTCTTGATTACATTTTTTTGTTTTGAATTGTACCGTATATTAACTGAAAAATATGGGCATTCACAGCTGTTCCGCCAATACAGTTTGAGCAATGTCTATAACGTGAAATGTACCTGTCCGGGCATACTGAAAGTTGAGACACTAGCTGTGTAACGCCTGAAAATAATATTTTTTAAACTGCTCACAGTGCCATAAGTCCTGAAAACTATTAAATATTAAAAATAAAACGTGTGTTAGCCCTGAATCAGGTTGTTTTTCACACTTCCAGAGACTCCTCATGACTGCGAGAAGTCGTGGTTTTGACCGACGATGGTTTACTTGGGGGGGGGGGGGGGGGGGGGGGTGGGGGGGGGGGGGGTAACTCTAATACAAAGCACTGTTGGTGCTTTAGGCTTAGAGTATAAGAAATACGAATATCTGTTATCTCTCTGGTTCTTTAATTACTCTGTGAGATATTATTTATATTGGAAACCAATCGTGGAAATTTGCGTAGATAACCATAAACTTTTAATTTAATTGGCAATCTTTTCGTCTGGTATAGGAACGAAATTTATTGTATGCTTAACTCGAAAAATAAGAAATCATAACCATTATTGGAAGTTGTTTACTTACCGACCTTGTTGCTAAATATAGGCCTCTGAAACTCTCGCTAAGATGCCACTCCAAAAACCCTAACTAATCAGAAGAAACGTTGCCTTCAGGTTGTTGTGCTTGTAATTATAATAATGTATGTATGATTGTTTAATTTTTTTATTTTTCCTCTTAAATACCCAGATAGTTAATGTCCTTTCACCACGTGAATCGTGGATGAGAATGTTGAGTATAGACTCCAGTAGTTGCAGCCAACGAAAAATGTCGGCGACCAAAAAGATTCAAAACGACCTCATTTATATCGTTTTGACATCATAGGGGATATCTACGTATGAAATGAAACACATTAGAACACGACCTGTTTAAAGGAAGGCCAATTTCAATAAAGAATTAAAATGTTTAGATGTAAAGTTAAGTATTTTAGAGCATATATATAATACCCTACATGTTTGTGATGAAAATTGCTTAAAATCAAATCGAGGTCTTTTGTAAAGAATTTTTTAAAACTTATAAATCGGTTCTTCGATATATTTTGGTTTTGAGTGTGTAAAACTATCTTGCTTTATCCAAGACTATAGGAAACGAAACAGATTTTATGCATTGAGAATAGATGGTAAAAATTATTGGAATCAAGTGGACATAGATGGGTCCGTCTAGTTAATCCTTCGTTGTTAAAATGGGAAAATGGTCCGACAGTCACAAATTTAAATACTAAAAGATTAAAGCAATTACGAAACCTTGGTTTCAGGTGGCCTTGGGTTTTAAAGAATATTTATAATAATTTAATATTTAAGATATTATAATTTTTTGTGGTGATAATAAGGGTTTAAGTTTCATAGGGATTGTTAATGGCAGACTGTAAAGATTGGTGTGAAAATGAATATTTTTGCATAAAAATGTTTTAACCTCTCGGTACTGCAAATTTATAAAAATTTGTAAGCTTTTAAGATTGGATGTGATGGGGGGTTAAAGTTGAAGAGCAAGTAGGACGAGGGTAAACCAGTTGGGGGGGGGGGATGGTAGAAGGGAGGTAGTTAGGTAGGGGGGGGGGGGGGTGGGGGGAGAGGGGGGGGCGGGGGGGGGAAACGGCTTAAATGGGTGAAGTGAAATGTCTGTGGGATTCATATTATCGAAAGGTTTTTTAATTGAGGTAACATGATTTGATAGTTGTCTAGTTTAAAGGAAATTACGAAAGGTTTAGTTATTTGTTTTAACTTGGTGATTATTTAAAATTAAAGTCTTTTCACGAGGATTATGAGTTTTGACAGTTTTGTAAATACATAATTTTATTTACCACATTTGAAAACATAACGGGAAATCGGCAAGTTAAGAGTTTTTTCATAATACACAAAAATTTTAATTATTAAGAGTGACATCAATTATGTTTTAGACACAAGCGTGTGTGGACGGTCTGTTGTGGTTTGCTAAGAAGGAGTATTTTACAGAACTAATCTATTTATAACCAAATGGACCAAAGGAATCTAAGCAACTAAAGGCTTACCCGAGTTATCCTACAAGTATCTGTTGTTAATAACATAATGTCTGAATACAACTTAAATTAACATTAACATTAAACATTCATCTCATCATTGACATTAATACACATTACAATTCTTTCAAATTATATTTAAATTTAATTTTTCTTGTGTCATAGGTTAAGTGCTTGTAAGAACAGGGTCACATGGCCCTTAAACTTCGCCTGTATTGATAATGCGTTTTTTTCATTTCATTTTACAATATTTACTGTCTGATAACATTGGACTGCTCTGATAAAATTGACTGTCCTGATAATAAAATTCCAACAAATATAACGCCGAAAGATCCGCAATGCTTACACTTGAATGCTGATTGAAACCAAACACATTCTCTCGCTCTCCCTTCTTTTCCCTTTCTGTAACACCATTTAACATGTACACTCACGGTTCATAAAGTACTCCATCAATTATTCCATCACTTTAAGTGAGACATAGCACACATCAAAACCCTTACTGTTTGGTTATTGTTTGCCGTGGTGAAATAAATTTGGTAACAACATTTTTATCTAAAAGTAACGCATGTTACACTTCTCATAGACCTCCTTTTTTACGTTATAAGAGTTTGAAAATATTGTATGGCCACCAATCTTTAAACCAAGTATGATATTTTTATGAATTGTATAAACAGGTCCTAATTATACTAATTATACTAATTAGTTTACAAATTTTGAGTGTTATACCATTGTGTAGTTTAAAGACGCAGTTCACAATCTAAAATACACAAACAGACATTTTGTTCTAAGAAATAACCTGGTGGCTTTTGATAGAGTAAAATACGGACACCCTGTATATAGGTATAACAGTGTGTGAGTGTGGGTGTGTAGCAACGCTACTTTAAAGAAGGTAACACTGCAAAAATAATAATGCGTATTTCCTTACGAAGGAAATATAATTTTCGGGATATTTTCCATCTTTAAGTGATATAAAATAATAGCTGATTTTTTTGTATCACAGAACAATGGCAAATGTCTGGTAAAATATTATTTCCTTCACAATCAGCTTTCAATCGTCAAAAAAACAATTTCAAACAAAGAATATAAACTTACGTTTTCAATAATCATAAATTGTAACTTGTTAACTGATTTTAAAAGTGAAATAAAAAAATGAATTCCTACAAGTTTAATAGGATCAAGAAAAATACAAGTTTTATTTGAATTAATTCCAAATATTTAAATATTATACGTTGTAAAAGTTCAAGTTTTTGTATTTTGAATGTCTTTATTAGGACGTAATATGTTTTTGGTTTTGAATATAAATGAGGAATTACAAGTAGCCTACGGTAGATGTATTTAAAAATGAATACATTATGTAAATAAACTGTAATATTGTAACTATTTTCAAATCGGGAAACTGTTTTCATGGTCGGGTCTTACTATTTCTTCTTAGTTCTTTTCAATGCTATTTGATAGGAATTCTAAATCATAGACTAGAACACTTTCACTTCATGAGCCTCGTAAATTTTAATAGCAAACTGTTTTGCTTTTTCGTTTCCAATGATAATTATTTTTTTACAGATTAAACATATAGTCGCATTTAATTATTTACTATGCGAACATCGAGATAAAATTTCATTATCTTTTTACAACGCCAAATGTTTGGTCAGAGCCTCGAGTACAAAGCTAAGACATAGCATTACATACACGCGTAAGTTTACGTCGCATTATGGTCAAATGCTTTCCTGAGGTTTCCAAATACCTAAAGTAGATCGTGCTGTATTATTTTGTTAAGTAATTATAGTGTATTACTTTAGCATAAGATCCCACAAGTTCTTATATAATTGTTTTATGTGTAGTTTATACATACACACAGACAAATCTGGACCTGGGCACATGTTTTCAGTTGTAACTCTACAACAATTGTACATATATGTAGTAAATATTAGGCTAAAGTAATTTTAGTGGATTACTTCTTTTGGCGGGCTATGGATATATGTCATGTATTCACATGGAGGAAAACATTCATTTCGCATCACGCAACGTAACGTCACGATTGTTCGCTCTGTAGCCGTTAGTGGTGGGTTTATCGCGGCCATTTTGATGTCAGAAAGGGCGTTTATTCGTTCAGTGGCTATATAGGCAAGCTACTGAGAGGCTACTGTCGTTCCTTGTTAAAGTGACTACTTCTTTTTATTAATAAATCTAACGTAAAATTGATTAACTCACTGCATCATTTAACATCAGCTCATACGAATCAAAATTGAATTTTAGCACTGTTAATATTAATTAATATTTAAGTATTTTTTATACTATTCCTAAAACCGTTAATTGACATTTTAAATTATAAATTTAATGTAACAATTTTAAAACAACAGTACAATTGGATATGGAACAACAAACAGATGCTATGTTTATAAGATATTTGGAAATTTCTTATTTCGGTTATTTTACACCCATAATTTCGTTTTTTGAATATAATGACAATGAAATGAAGTAATTTATTTCATAAATACAAGATTGTAGAGAAAATGACAATGGCCAGATTGTAGAAAGTAATATACACGTTAATAATGAATATATAAATATTTATTACTTTAATATTTAGAAGTCAGTGATCATTGTAATATATGAAATGTAACAAATTTCGTTTAAAATTAATAGACAATATAAAACTGTTTATGTTATAGAATCGAGTGTCTCATATTATTTACAGTATAACAATAACCATTTTATTAATTTTCAAACGTATTTGATCAGGAAATATGTTCACACCCCGTTATAAGAAAGTATTCACTTCTGTCGGTCAGTCTCGAGACTGCCTTTTCATTTTTTATTACATGACACTTTCGTTGATACATTTTTAATACAGTTCCGAAATGTAAAATATAAATATTTTTCTTAACACGCTAGGTATGGTTTAGGCTATATGGTATTAATTAAGAAATTAAAATATTTCTGAAATTAAAGGTGAATACTTTTTACATTTTGTTACTAAATAATTATAAAAAATATGACTACAGATGTTTCTGTAAACGAAACAAAATATTTTGCGGTATAATATGAGTAAAGTTTTGTGAAATATTACTAGTATATTAACTACAGTATAATTTGTCTCTGTGTTAAATGTATATTTACTCATTCAACACGGTAACGTTTCCATAATATACAATGTTATATTTATTCAATACAATTTGTTTGGATTTTATAGAACATACGAAATCGTATATTATATTCCACTGTAATACAAAACTCTATATAATTCAGTCTATAGATGCTATAGAGTGGCATGGAATAGTTTTAAAACTAATACCATCATTGAAACATAGCATTTATCCATAAATTAATTTACTTTATTCCGATTATTTTAAAAGTACTGAATTCCGTGACATAAATTAAATAGTTAATAGAACTCGGTATTGTAACGGTATAGTTAATGGTCTGTTACCTGACAGATATTATCCTGAATATATCGACACAATAATTACAAGTGCACACACACACACGCACGCACAAGGGTAGTAGTAGCGATCCCTGCGCTCCTCTCACACTGGGGTCGCTGGAGCCCTGTCTCGACATCGGCTATCTCCGCCACACCTCGGGTGAGTTCGGCCCAACTGCCGTAACACTGCCAGTTAATGGGCCCAGAAACCTTCTGTCCAGGGATTGTGGTCAAGTGTAATTTCACTTCATGCCCGGATTACGTTTTAATTCGGCCGAATGCAGTCTTGTGTTTTACGTCTGAGGCTCTGGTTCGACGAAAATGCTGAAATATTGTTCTCGAGAACAACGCGTTGGTCCAGAAACAATATGAAAATTAAAAAGTTTCGCTGACATATGTTGATGCAATTGAATGTTTCAAGTGACCTACCAAGTAACTTTATATTGCAAAAACATATATTTATAATTCACGTGGAGTTTCCTTGAATACATAAAAATCTTAACAAATAAACGTAAAGCAATAGTTTACAAAGTAGAATACTCCTAAAAGGTTAATGTTTTAATTTTTGACGAGATATTAAATAGGTAACTTCCAAAATACAAACGACATAAATTATTTCGTTAAAGAGTATTATTGGCAATGGAAGATTTAAAGAGATAATGATTTCAGACATTTGCCATTGTTGCACGTTAAAAATGTTTCTCCTTTCATTTCCTCATTTTATTTTTCTATTTATAATTTTTGTAGTGTACTAACTTTTCGCACTGATGAAAAGATGAGTTTTCAATCTTCCAAACGTTATGTTTAGATTCTGTAACACAGCGAAGGAAAGTCTATTATCTTTTCAATACTATATACTCAAACTACAAACATGCATAAAACTATCTCAGGATTGGTCAATGGCGAAGATCGATGCTGTTCTAGTACTGTTTCTCTACAGATTACACTTTAGGTTTACACATGAAGGGTTGTGAGTATGTCCTTAACAATAGAAGTCCAGATTTGCTGCTTGCTCTCCGCAAAGATGACTTGCATGGATTTTTGCTAGATGATGTGTATTAAATTAAAGGTCGGTATGATGAACGTATACTTGTATTAGAACGGTGAAATTCAAATACACGATAAAAAAATTGAGCTATATACGTATTAGCTTATAATGAAATCAGTTCATCTAGAAAAAGCTGTTTTATGGTATGAAATGCAAGTTAATTTAAGCGTGCATCTAGTAACAAACGTTTTAAGCTGTAAGAATATTCACTAATTCTCAAAGCAGAAAATGTTATAAAAGCAAATACAGCAAAACCTAATACACACTCTTAGAAATAGTAGGAGCAAGTTCTGGAGCATCAACTGCAAAAGAAAAGATAATTATTATTCAATTACATTACAAAACAAATGAAAAGCTAATTATTCAAGAGAGCTTCTAATCTACTGAAATAGTCCAAACGCTCATCAATGTTCAGTTCAAAGTATCCAACAGATCAAGTTAGATACCTGGCTGAACCTTCGTTGTAAAGGGTACATGAAACAATAACAATACCTTTATTAGTAAGATAGTGAGGCAGCAGGTGCAGGGCTCATTACAATGCGTTTGTCGGAATCAGGTTTTGTTATTCGTGTCTTTTGTTTCGGTACTACATCAGTTACTTACAGCTTTATGACGTTTCGTAAGATTTTAAAGTTTATTCATTTCACTCTTGTTTTATTGAATGAACATACGAGTAAAGAATGTATGTGTAAATTGAAAATATCACATATCTCTTAACTGCAGGTGGATAGTATTCTTTATTATTTCGTTTACAATTGTTTTTATAATATCTTCTGACGTTTTTGGTCATAACTTTCGGCTAATCATTTCGTTTTCAGTGTTCCACACAATGGCTCGAAACAGAGAGTTGATAGGCAATATCCACCACTCGGAGAAGTTGTTAAATCTGATCACAATCGAAATGATTTTCTAATCAAATTATCAGTAAAGTCCATTGAAGTATTTTTCGGGGGAAATGAAATTATTTTCAAATAAGATAATTTAGGACTATATTGCGATCCCAAAAAGATACTATTCCATCGATGGAGATACCATAAACATAAAAATCACTAGCAGATGTTTTTATATTTCAAGAATAAACAAAATATCAAAATTTCTTTTATGTAGCATAATCATTTAAAACAGATGTAATTCAAGTCAACGAGCGGAGCAAAGACATACTTTTAGAGATTTTAGAGACTTTGGCTGGTATTAGCTTGGAAACGTGTTGCTATTCTTGAAAATCGATTGAAGTTCGTGCTTCTAGACCTGAAACCCCCCAGATACCAATAATTGAAGTCCACTCAAAAAACGACCAGGGAAACGAAGAGTTCCCATTCCCCTCATTTAATCCCGCCGTCGTGGAAATGAATGGGTAAAATGTAAAACTGATATCAGGTACGTGTTTTTTGCCCAACAAATCCCCAAAAACCAAGTTTCGTGCAAATCCGTTTGTAAATAGCTAAAAACCCTCATTTCTGCTATTTATCGGCGATATCTCGGAACTCTTATATATACTAACTTCCGGAATGCGTCAGGTTTTTCTTATTCAGTTTTCAAACAATTTGCCACATGTGGAGATATCCATTTCAATATTTTACCAGTCTAAAAATGACAAGAGTGGTCGCTGACTTATATGATCCTGTATTATCTTGTAGTACGTGCAAAAGCAAAGAAAATTTTGCCACGTGAAATTTTATAATCAGAAGTTTCCAGGCGTGGTGCAGTAAGGATTTACATGCCTGCTTTAGTTAGAAAGATTTGATAACAGAGATGGAAACTACTCGAAATGTCTTTAGCTGAGCACAGGGAAACATTGAGACATATTGTTATTCAGTGGAGAAGGTCATTGTTACAAGTCAACAGCTTTTTCATTGAGGTGCAAACTGGGGTTTTCTCCAAATAACATCTATTGACGTCAATTGTTGTGGTTATCTTATCAACAATGCAGACCTAATGCACTTAAATTCACTTAGCTACACGCGCAAGGTTTCAAGTTTTAAAACAGCGTAATGTTTGGATCCAGTTTTGAAGTTTTCAGATTAATATATCTAAAATTAATTGAAGATATCTTGCTATGCAGGAAACTTACGTAATTATTGTGGGGAATGCTCGAAACTTGGTCGTTCGTATAGTCATAGGTTTTCAGATTAATATATCTAAATTAATTGAAGATATCTTGCTATGCAGGAAACTACCGTAATTATTGTGGGGAATGCTCGAAACTTGGTCGTCGTATAATCATAAGTTTTCAGATTAATATATCTAAATTAATTGAAGATATCTTGCTATGCAGGAAACCTGCCGTAATTATTGTGGGGAATGCTCGAAACTTGGTCGTCGTATAATCATAAGTTTTCAGATTAATATATCTAAATTAATTGAAGATATCTTGCTATGCAGGAAACTACCGTAATTATTGTGGGGAATGCTCGAAACTTGGTCGTCGTATAGTCATAAGTTTTCAGATTAATATATCTAAATTAATTGAAGATAGCTTGCTATGCAGGAAACTACCGTAATTATTGTGGGGAATGCTCGAAACTTGGTCGTCGTATAATCATAAGTTTTCAGATTAATATATCTAAATTAATTGAAGATATCTTGCTATGCAGGAAACTACCGTAATTATTGTGGGGAATGCTCGAAACTTGGTCGTCGTATAATCATAAGTTTTCAGATTAATATAATCTAAATTAATTGAAGATATCTTGCTCTGCAGGAAACTACCGCAATTATTGTGGGGAATGCTCGAAACTTGGTCGTCGTATAATCATAAGTTTTCAGGATTAATATATCTAAATTAATTGAAGATATCTTGCTATGCAGGAAACTACCGTAATTATTGTGGGGAATGCTCGAAACTTGGTCGTCGTATAATCATAAGTTTTCACAGATTTATTATATCTAAATTAATTGAAGATATCTTGCTATGCAGGAAACTACCGTAATTATTTTTGTTGGGAATGCTCGAAACTTGGTCGTCGTATAATCATAAGTACTCACCAAGAAACGAGCTATAAACTGATAACTTGCTTTTATTACTGTTTGCGATAACTTTTACAAATAATTCTTACCAGTGTTAAAGATAATTATTTTTTTAAAGGTAAATTTCAAAATCTACGAAACCGTAATAAAATGAGGCGTTATCTTACATATGGGGTATGAAACACATTCTAGCTCTCAATCAACATCCACGATCTCACTGACCTTGAGAGCGTAGGAAGAAAACGACTGAAAATTATAATCTATTTTAGTCGTTCCTAAACATCTTGAATATATACAATTATTATGTTCTGGAAAGAGGTCTTAATAATTTTTAGCCCAATCCCTACTGAGAAATAGTCTTCCTTAAAATGCTTTACGCGATTCCAAAAATTACTGACGTATACAAGTTGCTTCTAACAATAATTTTATATCATGATAATCATTTACGAGGGTCCCTCCGACTCGACGGTCACACTCCGGGCGGGACCCGACTCGCGTACGATTACATTTCCGATTTCAGGCCTCTTCTCAATAGAGCTGGTGGCTGCCGTTTTTTGTTCGCACTTGTGAGTAATGATGACTAATTACCCGGGCGAGAGATAAGGTATACATCTACACTTTCTGAAGGATACGCTACCCATCACACTGCCTGTTATAGTTGTTATTTTCAATTGTTCATTGAATTCTCTGTTTTTCCGATGTTTGGTAGCGCGCTCTGGTTCACCCATTGAAGAAAACATTTAACCCTCAAACTCCTTCTGAAACTAAGCCCAATAAACATTCTATCGTGTCTCTCGAAAATGTCTCTAGAGGATGTAGTGTTTACCAATACTTTTCTTTATAACTATAATATTCAGACCAAATTCCAATCTGAATTCAAATCTAATAACACAACCACTACAACCTAGAGAGACAACTTGAGACTAGTTTGCCATTTAATATTATATGACTTCTCCAAGGCCTACGACCGAGTATTCCTCCCTTTCCTCCTTATCACATTAAAGAAGTGTAGTATCTCCGATGGTTTTGTTAATTGGGTCTAGTCTTACCTTACTGGAAGTCAGCAATGTGTGAAGGAGAGGAATAATATGTCAGACTGGAAACCTGATTCGCGAGTGGTCACACAGAGCTTTGTCTTTGGGCCAATTTTATTCTCACTTTATATAAAAACGATGTTACTTCAGTTAAAATACATTCATTGACGTTCACTCTTTACCAAACGAAGTAGGCATCTTGGATATTGAAGCCATTAATATTTAGGCAATAAAACCAAGGGCTGAAACTAAATGAAAACAAAACGCAATTATCATATGATAATAACTAGAAAATGATAAACCGAATTAATCTCGACACGGCACCGAAACTTAAACTTACTGTGTGGAACCAAATTTAAAAAAACTTGAATGTATCGCGTTCACCATGAACGCAAATCTCAAATGGACTGAGCAAGTCATGATAACGTGCAAAAGAGTATTTGCTGGCATTCACGGTTTGCCTTATACCTGCCATTTAATGTTAAGATGATGCTCATTAAGACGTATACTACCACAGTTTCACTACTGTGATGTCGTGATGAGTGAACATGACCGTGAAGCAATCGGACAGACTTTAGCGTGCTCAGAAACTACTGTATTAGATTTAGTTTTAATCTAAGATGTCATGGGCACGTTTCGCAAAATGTTCAGTAATTGTCACTCATGAAAACTTCACCAGCTACGTAAATTCCACATTCTTTCTATTCTACATTTAATTATTAAAACCAAATATCCTGTCTATCTGTCCGATCATTTCAACATTATCTCTGGTATTAGTGAATGACCTACAAGAAAGGGAGTCACATTACTATCAATTCCAATTCATCATTCAACACTTTTTAATAAATCTTTTACTGTCGCCATGGGAACGCTCTCCCCGATGATATTAGATGTATTGAGGACCGTGGAGGTGACGGGTGTTGCTGCTTGTTGCAGTCATGTGGACAATCGGTGTGTTAGAGTGATTGAACGCTGTTTTTTTGCTCCTTGTTTTATATTTATTACAATGTATAATCGTTTTTCTTTTGTATTTTTTGGATTTCAGTCCATTTTTTATCGATTTTTTCCCCAAGTTTATTTAATTTATATAGATTAGGCAATTTTTTTATTTTCTATTTTAAGTTAATAATTTACCTCAATCTACTTTTATAATTTCCGGGCTTGAGTGATAGAGAGGGCTAGATAGTCCTAACTCCGTCTTTTTAATTGATAGCCCTTTTTTATTTCCATTACGCCCACAACAACTTGCCTTCAGTATGTGACTTGTGGAATAATATAAATAGTAACAAAACATTTGTTTTTTTAAACTTTTTTCTTTATTTTGATTCTCCTTAATATATTACATCAGATTTGGAAGTATTACGATCACGGAAATATCTTTCAGTGACAAGATTTACTTAGTGATACTATCATGGATTGCTACCAGCGCCTCTACAATATAAATATGGGAAGCCTGCACGAAATAAGTTTTAACGGTTACCTTTCACCTTTGTGAGTTTGTGTCTGTATCTGCGCCCTTAATGTTGTTGTATTAACTGGCCCCTACAATATAAATATGGGAAGCTGCACGAAATTAAGTTTAACGGTTACCTTTCACCTTGTGAGATTGTGTCTGTATCTTGCGCCCTTATGTTGTTGTTATATTTAACTGGCCCCTACAATATAAATGTGGGAAGCTGCACGAAATAATGTTTAAACGGTTACCTTTCACCTTGTGAGATTGTATCTGTATCTGCGCCCTTAATGTTTGTTGTATTAACTGGCCCCTACAATATAAATGTGGGAAGCTGCACGAAATAATTTTAACGGTTACCTTTCACCTTGTGAGATTGTATCTGTATCTGCGCTCTTAATGTTGTTATATTAACTGGCCCCTACAATATAAATGTGGGGAAGCTGCACGAAATAAGTTTAACGGTTACCTTTCACCTTGTGAGATTGTATCTGTGTATCTGCGCTCTTAATGTTGTTGTATTAACTGGCCTTTCCAAAAGTCTGGGGCAATTTTAAATTTGAATTTTTGAGTCTATCTGATTGATACATGCAAACATAGTACTCTTACTTATCTTATGATAATTTTTCTCAGGACAACCTCTTGCTTGTCCTCAGTGAATTGGGGGTTGAAGAGATTGGTAAGGTCTATTAACACACAGTCATGTCGAGGTACTTTTTTAATTGAGATTTTTGTACATCGAATCCCATCCATTGTACGAGATTATTTGAGAATCAATTCTCGATGAAAAAGTTGTAAAATAGACTAAATTCTTTCAGATTATTTGTATATAATCATATACTGTATGTACACAAGTACTTCCAACTTGAATCCATTGCTTACAAAATCATGTAAATTAAACCGTGGTAACTGTTTTTAAATTGCGAGCACGGAAAGAATAATTCTTGACAGCTTAAACGCTACAAATTAAATGTTTAAGATTGTACATTACAAAAAAATAATATCGGTATGGCTTGTACAAACGCCCAGAGTTAATGCCCTTAGTTATCGTTTGTACATTAATATTAATAAAACTTAATGGGAAAATACGAAGCCATAAAATCACTTTTACTGAAAAATGCACAAGCCTTATCAAGCGCTCTTGTCTTGTTCTTTTGAAGTGAAGTTAAACTTTCCTTTACCGCAGTTAAGTACACGAGACTCGACCGGTGACGAGATACGGCCATTAATAAGTCAAGGCACAGTTTATGGAGGACTGTGACATCATTAAGGGAGGGCGTGACGTCATAGAAACAAAGCTGATGGTGAGGGGTGAGGTGGCGGTGTTTATGAGGTCATGAGCTGGAGTTTCATTACATGACGTTTTACTGTTACCGCTGTTCAGTGGCCCGTTTATGAGCTCTCATGAGATGAGCTACAGGTTACATTCTGATACTCTATCATAAATTTCCACAATTTTAAATACCCAAACAAGGAATAATTATGTGTCAAAACCATCGAGTTGTGAGCAAGAAATGCTGTAAATAAAAATAATGGTAGAGTTACTCTTATTTGACAGAATTAAACTGGGACAAACGGTGGTGGGATTATTTGAAAAAATTGTCAATTTTACTAAAAAACCCCCATTTTTTTTTGTTGTGGAGTAAACTCATATTGTGGCAAAATGAATAAAAACACAAGAAGAAAATAGTGAAAACTGAATGTCCGTAAGTAAAGTTGACTACATTAAATATATGCGACCAATTATTCCCGTTACCTGCTTATTGTTAGTTTAATGTCGTTGAAACAGCATCTATTTTGCACATAGTGCTAAAAAACTATGTTTATTGGATTCTTTGTTCAGGTCTCATCAAGAACTGTGATTCTTTGATCACTCGATTTGTAATTTTCATTTCAAACGTTTTAGTTTTCATGTTGCAGAAGTAAAGGAACTCAGACATCCATAGTAAGCACATTATTCCTTAGTTATACTACATCATGTACTTTCAAACAAGAGGTGATCATTTTCTTTCAACCATTCTAAGTTTCAAGGTGAGGTGAGGACTTTTAGGACATTCTTCAGTGATCAAGATCCAAATAGTGAAATCTATTCATCACTCGTCCAAACATTATTGTGGAGTTGAAATGTGACAGGCTTTTAAATCTTAACTATGCGGCGGAGGGTTCTTACTAAAATTTAATATACGATTATGATGGAATCGGCCTATTCCAATAGCCTCAGGAAAGCACTTTAAGTAAAAGTTCCACACAACTTGACCGAACAAGATCCTAGGAGACCAAAGCCGCCATCGTTGAAATATAATTAGTTTACCCTAAAAAAGCTTAATCGCATAAATATTTCGCTTAAGTTCACCGGCGAGTTCTGTACGCTGCCCTGTTTTGTTCCAATATAGTGTTGTAGGCTTTGAAACATTCACAAGTCCGTTTTTATAGAGCTGCAGAAAATAAGAAAACATATTTTCCAACATAGATTCCTAATCCAATCTAGATTACAGTACTCAATTAGTTTCTGGGGAAGTATTTACACATTTTTGATAAATAAGTTAAAAGTAACACAAAATTATTGCATGCGTATTATATTAAGTAGAAGCAAAAGAGAGCGTCCTTTCCACTATATGTGCAATTGAAAATCTTGCCTATAGAACATCTATACGTATACAAAGTTTTGAGAATTTTTTATACTAGAAGCGGAAATTTAGGTACAAGTGGTTTGACGTATAAAACTAGAATTAGAGAAAGTAGAATCTTCAGGTTACCTTAAGTTAATAAAGAACTCTATAGACAGTCCATTCAATACGTAGGCCCAAAATTATTTAATCAAATAACTGATGAAATCAAATCGAGTAATAACTTAAAACAATTCTGCTCCTTACTAAAATTCTGGCTATTTACAAAACCTGATATTGCTTTTTTAACGAGTGTATTAATTTAAGTTTTATGCAACCACTTGTTACATTGTTTACATCATTATTACATAATTTTTAACCTGATTGTGTAAAACTATCATAAACATAGTAGTGTGTACGTGTGAATGTATGTTTTAGAGTGTGGGTGTTCTATGGTATGCATGTGATTTTTCTGATATTTTTATGTAATTTTATGTAATACATTAATTTAATTTTCCATTATTTTTAATATATTTGTTTATACAGTTTTTTGTAAAATTATTTATGATTTTAGTACATAAGATTGTATATTTGTATTTTTTTTCAAAACAGTTTTTTTTTTTAATTTTTACATTGTCTAATTAGTTCCTAGTCACTCTATATTGTATAATCGTCCTGCTGTATGTATTTATTTTGGTTGTCGTTTTTTTGTAGTCTTGTGCAGACGTCGCGGAAAGCACGTTGACTTGACCTTTTAGTTTTTTTTTGTGTGTGAGAGCAAGTTTATAAACTTGTGAATATATTTGTGTATTGTTTTATCTGTTACACTGACCAGCTACTGGTATTTTGGTCAGGTACTTCCTAAGTTTTTCATTTACTTGTAAACATGAATGTAAATGTTGGAAAATAATTATTTCATTATTTATATATTCCTAAACTTTCTGTAATTAAAAAGTTTGTTATATCACAAACGGTTTTTAGATATCGATTCCATAAGAATTATTCGATAACCAAGAGCTGCCTAAAAACGTTAACACGTGGTACAAAATTGTTCTTATAAGTATCTCAGGCATGTTTAGTCACATCATTACATTCCGTACAGCGTCCGTTCATAGTTCCACAACTTCGTTATTTATGAGCGAAGAAAATTTAAAGTGTGTGGAGTGTCTATTATATTTTCTAAACTTTTTGCAATACATACAATGTTTTGTACCTGAAACCGTTTTAAAGTTATCGATTATACGTATATCTCATGACAAATCAATTATACAAATTTTTAGTTAACAATATTTTTTGGGGATTTCAAAGTTAATTTTATTGTTCTAGTATCCTTTAGCCATGATCCACCTCATATGTTCTGGGTCTGGATTCTGACACTGCGTTCACTAAATATAGCCTTAAATTTAATGTAGATCCGCTATTAATATTAACCACACATCATCATTAGAGTGTTGTTCATTATAGTACATATTAAATTATATTTTCCATATTTTTTATATTTTTATTATTTATCTATTTAATATGAAATGTGCTGAGTTCTACACCTAAAAACTAGTACTCTATTGCGTATATAAATTCGGGTGACAGGGATTTTAAAGGTGTAACGTATCGAATTCTTGATGTTATTACCACTCAATTTTAGCTAAATTGCTTATTCCAATTTAATTTAGGATATTGTACTTTTCAATAAACATTATTGCCAACAATAATATATGTTCAACGCGTCGAGAATATTATGAAATGGAGGAAAGAGGTTGGAAGGAAGTGAATGGAGATTCGGCTGGACGAGGAAGAAAGTTAGTAGGCTTACCTTTTGCTCCACATTATAGTCAAATACATGTTTTGTACATATATTATTTTAGAAATGGTTCTGTTTCATAACCCACCACTTTACTCAACCCATATTATCAGGTAACTTAAAAGCTCGAATAAGTTACATGAAATGATTGTTATAACTAACATTTTATCCCTGATTGTTTTGTAACTTTAGTATGTTAACGTGTTTATATGTTAATGTATTTTTGAATGTATAACTAACTACGCACATTTCCCATAATTAATACAATGTAACAGTTCGACACCCCACGCTGGTTGCATAACAGGTTTTGCTAAAGTAATGCAGCAAAATATTAAATCCGCACTTGAGTGATTTTCTAAAGGAAATTAATTTTGGCTTCATACATTAAATTGGCGAACCAATCGATTAGTCAACCATCAGATGTGATTAGGCTTCTTTCGTTGCCAATTCTGAAAAATGAAGAAACAATCAAACCAAAAGTATCACACAGATTATGTATTTGTAGTAAACCAATGCGGAGTCACAGTATGGTTTTAAGAAGTTCATCTACCATGAATCAATAATACAAAAGGTCCACTCCCGTCCAAGGAGTTTTTTGTCGCCGTTTCTGACGTGACTAGTGCAGACCTGTATTCAGTACCTAGTTCAGTTTTAAAAAGCAGTGTTTAGCTTTTATTAAGTACATGTTTTAGAGTTAGTGAGCGTAGAATAGACACACAACATTGTTGTTATTGTTGTTCCTGACTTATGCGTGTCACAACGCTCTAGTATGTTTTGTTTATTTTAACCTAGACTTTAGTCATTCATTAGTTTGGTTATTTACCTGAAAGAGAGATCAGATTGCAGATCTCGAGAAGAAGTGTTACTGATTTTTTTCACTGAACGATGGCAAGTATCCGGAAAATCCTGTTTCCTTCATAATCCTTCCAATTTCCAAAACAAACTACAAATACAAAAAGTTCATTTCACTATGTGCAGTGCGGACAGAAAGACAGACGTACACACAATTATGCAGAAAAAGCAATGTGTACACCTCTCTGGCAAACAACAGAGATATTGTGTGGTTGCCGAGTGATAGGGTTCGATGACGCAAAGCTTTGTTTCATGGTTGAAATGCACAATTAAAGATCTCATTCTTGTCTATTTAGAAATTACGTGCCATACATTGTTCAAAGTCTTCAAACACAATTTTTTGACATATTGTGCCACATGATATATTCATATTTGTTTTAGTAAGTTAGGTTGTAAAGCAGTGTTCTAATTAAAGTTCCTAGCAAGTTTACTACTACACAAGAGTGCACTGAAGTTAATTATGTTGTCACAGACTTTTAAATTTGACTCCAATTTATTATGTTTTATTTTACTCTACAAAAACAATCTCACATTTCTCATATAATTGTACACAATTTCTTTACAAATTTATTCATTCAGGTATTCGGTTGCCATCAAGGTTAGCCATAAAAGTAATGTAACCGGTAGTATTGCACTCATATCTTTTAACCGCTATTTACCTCTTGTTTTCGGCCAAACTCGTAATTTACTCACTATCGGATATGTCGATAAAGATAAAAAGTACGAAATCGAGGGGAATCTCAATGTTGCAGGTTTGAATTATGCATTGTTGCATGTGATATTCACTAATGCTCAGCCGAATCCCATGGAATGACATGCACCGCAATCGAACTCATTGTTCCTCTTATAGCAATGAGGCTGCATGCACAGTTCCAAATCTATTGTTCCTCTTATAGCAATGAGGCTGCATGCACTGTTCCAAATCTATTGTTCCTCTTATAGCAATGAGACTGCATGCACAGTTCCAAATCTATTTGTTCCTCTTATAGCAATGAGGCTGCATGCACAGTTCCAAATCTATTGTTCCTCTTATAGCAATGAGACTGCATGCACAGTTCCAAATCTATTGTTCCTCTTATAGCAATGAGGCTGCATGCACAGTTCCAAATCTATTGTTCCTCTTATAGCAATGAGGCTGCATGCACTGTTCCAAATCTATTGTTCCTCTTATAGCAATGAGGCTGCATGCACTGTTCCAAATCTATAACTCAGTTCGTTTTTAAGATGTGGTGCAGATAGACAAATAGAAAGAGTGATAGGCTTCGCTAAAGCTCAGCCAATCATTTATGTTACATCGTATTGCAATTTCAGTAGAACGTAATGCATCTGTAGGAGTACAAAGTGTTCAGGCCAAAGCCAGTGCAAAAATTAGGTTTCAGCAACATTTAGTATAGTAGTGTGGTCAGAAACCGGAACCTTCCATTTCTGTTCACTGTGGAGGAGAGAACAGCTTGCAACGTGGAGATGCTTACCCTCGATTTTGAACTTTTTATTTTTAGCGTCAAATCTGATGGTGAGTAAATTATGAGTTCGGCTGAATACACGGAGTAGGTAGCGGTTACAAGGTTATGAGTACAATGCGGGCCAGTATCAGTAAAGTTCCTGTATTTTAGTGCAATATTTGGCACGTCCAGTTTAAAAACTGCGACTTATAAATGACACACATAGCTGGCACGTTGTACGTTGTAGCGCACTTCGTTGAAATTTACGTCCCGGTCACAATTCACTTCGACCCCGTCCGTAATGGTCGCCATACCGGGCAGCTGCGTTAACAGCGGGGTTACCACAACTCAATGTGTAAACACATCAACTTTTGTTATGTATTTGTGTCCATAAATTACATTATTATAAGGTGTAATTTTTAGATTCATAAAACTTTAGGATTCTGTTGATTACAAGCGAGTTTAAAGTGGATACATATGAATTAATTCCCTGTTTAAGCAAAACTCTGTAGAGGCACACAAAAGTAGTCCAGTGAAAGGAGATAATATTTCTGATCCCTTTTCGTCAATCCCTCTATCATCTCTATCCCTTTTTGTATTATATTTATTTTATTTATATTCATACATCTTTGTATGTAATAATATATAAATAAAATACAAAGTTGATGGTTTGGTTTTAGAATAAAATAATGTTTAAAAAGAAATATTTAATTTTACAGTATTCTATGTTGATTGAGGCCTCAATCTATTTAGAACCTAAGGCATCATTAAATATGTAGATGTAGTAGTAATAGTTATCTATGTACATACAAATACAACACAATAATAACTATTCGGCACGGCAATATAATCATCGTCTGCTGCGATAGCTTCTTGCAAAAACCGTCAACAAAGCTAGAGTGGGGTTATCAATCTGAAGGAGGCAGGTGTGTACTCGTATATCCTGTGTTACCCACTTACAGTAGTGTTTCTTGGTACTATTGTAGTAAAATATGGCTTTATATGTTATTCTCTTTATGTTCTCTTATGGCACGGACCTAATGAACCCCTAATGCACTTAAAAGGACCTCTGCGCTTGCCTTGATACATTTATGCTTACATTTCATGGTATTTTTCAGTAATGTATATAATTTAGGATATCTGCACGTTTTGATGTATTTATTTGTGATGATACAAGAAGCGATGAGTTTGTACATTGAGAACCTATCACTGTTTATGTTGACAGGCACATAAATAATTATCAGTAGGGTAGATCGAGGCAATGCCGTATACTTTAGGGAAAGTTTTGATGGTTTACTAATTAGATTAGATTAGAATTATTAGATTTTATTTCGAAAACCTTGACCTATTGTTTACCAGAAAGGTTTTCTATAAACTGTAACGTATTCGTTCATTTAACAATATATTTGAGAATGTACTTATAATTTTCCTGCAACTTTACACTTTACAGTATTGCCCCGATCACATCTCTATAATAACGTGTAATGCTTTACTAAACCACATCTGAATTTATTTTTAAATAAGTACAGAAAATGAACAATTAAATTTTTAATGCTTGGAAAATATGAAGATAACTGTCAGTGGTCGCGGCAAAAGTCACAAACAAAATTGTCTGTGGAATCAGCAGCGCTGCATGCTGCGTGTATCCATCAGAACAATAGACGCATCTATACCACAGTTCCTTATCGACACCGAGTTCTCCTCAGAATAAACAAACATCATATCCATCGACTTCTGCTCTTGGTACGGCTGTTGCGTTCACAAAAGTTACAGGATCAGAATTGTCCATATCATCATCGTTACATAGGTCTTCCATTGGATCAATTAGGCCTATTGTCTTTGTCATCAGAATGAAACTCCAGGTTTCTTCAACATTTAGTACTTTTCATCTCCTTCTTCAAATTCAAGTTTTCTCTTAGAATTTTAGAATTATTTTCCTTCCTTTGTTTTGGCTCTTTGGTTTGGCAAATTTGTAATTAGGATCCATAGTTTTAATATTTTTACCCTTTTCTTCTCCTCCTTATCGAGCATAGCTAAGTCAAGAGCTATTTTCTTTGGAGTCAGAGAAATATTTTGGAGTGCTTCTTTCTTGAGCCAATTTTAGATGTAGCACTAGTTGTGCTGTTTTTTTAGCTCAGGAATTTGAAGAAGAGATAGATGTTTGCGAAACTTTGCCATTTCCATCTGCCAGGTGATGATTTTGATTAGGACGCCTTGTTCTGCCGGTGTTGATGGAGTGGTGGCTTGGGGGTTAGCGTCCGTTTCGATCTTCACAACAGATATGAGGCTCGTTCAAAGCCAACACGGAACAGTCCTCTTCTGAAAATCTGTGTAATATACCTGTAGATTTAAAGTTAAAATAAACATTTTTGATGTTGGCTACTCTAACATAGGGCTTGTATGAGTCACATTCTTGAACAAACGCTGCCTTTAAGCTCCTAAAGAAAGTAATGCCAAGGGGTTGTAGACTAAGTGACGTATGAGGAGGTATCGTGACAACCGTAATATCGTTGGACTTACATATATTGTAGGCAGCTACAATAATGTGCGGCGAGTAGGTTGTGTATAACAAATAAAACATGACTCTCTTTAGATGGTGTTGAATGGGCAATAAAATGATCCATTCAGATATCTAGGTTTATCCACCCAATTGTACTGCAGTGATAAACAATATTAACTGGCCATCCCTTTGTAAAAGTGCACTGACAGCACAACATACAGTTATATTCGTCCCCCTCTCCCAACTAGTTGCAGCTCCAAACAGTTTTGTTCCTTTTGGACATAGAATACGCCCAGAATTATGAACTTTGGAGATACCAGTCTCGTCAAAATAAAATATTTTGTATGGTTTAAATGATTGGTTGTCGATCACAGATTTCAAGTTTGAATAAAACATATTTATACGATTTCAAATAGTTCGTTCAAGCCTGACGATGGCATCATAGATGTTGAAAGGCCTCATATAAGAAAATTAAAATTATAGGACACTTTTGAGTTTTCTTTTATAGAAAATAGTTTCTACTTCAGGTTTATTGAAAGCAGAAATTTTGGTCGAGCTGATAGCTTCTGGCTTTCTGACACGTACTGTAGGATGTTTTCAATGAATGCGTTTAGCCAATCCCACCCTGCTAATCCAGAAGAAGTTGTCCTTAATATTGTTGGCTTCTGCATATAGAAAACACAAGCCTAAGTCATTCAATAATTGGTGATATTCCATAAAAAATCTTAGCTAAATTTAATACTTGTTTAGCTATGTAATCTTCTTTATCTTTGGTAGACATTCTTTCTAGCTTGGCTTCATCCGGATTCTTTGAAATGATTCCATCCTTCATGGTCATAACAGAAATGCCTGCCTGTAACCTTGCCTACAGAACTGAATGGGACCAGTTGGTAGGCAATGATTAAGTTTCCACTTTCTATTGTAGCCAGTAGCTCGCGACCAAACAGATACTGTGTTGAGTCTCGTAGCTTTGACTGGAAGGCCGGACAGAAATGCCTGCCTGTAACCTTGCCTACTGAACTGAATGGGACCAGTTGGTAGGCAATGATTAAGTTCCACTTTCTATTGTAGCCAGTAGCCCGCGACCAAACAGATACTGTGTTGAGTCTCGTAGCTTTGACTGGAAGGCCGGACAGAAATGCCTGCCTGTAACCTTGCCTACAACTGAATGGGACCAGTTGGTAAGCAATGATTAAGTTCCACTTTCTATTGTAGCCAGTAGCCTGCGACCAAACAGATACTGTGTTGAGTCTCATCAATAATAACGACGCTCTGAGAAGCAGACAAAAAGCATTGTTTCTCTCCCCGGGTGGGTGTGACAGTCAGTGAACTAATGCCTTTGTATAGCACAATGGTTTCTACATATCATTGATCACTGATGCTTAGTCTCAGTTAATTCCTTTTTTTGAAGGAACTTTTTCTAAATAAAAAGGACAATTTACATCGTAATCAATATTTGGAATTAATATTTCGTCAAATCTCTACTTGGGCTTGCTGACAGAACAACTATTCAATTATTCTTATTGTTTCCTGATCATAAACACATACTTATAGACTAACACTAGTTTTTTATTATATCATAACAGAACGTTAAAATAATTTTGATATCCCAGCAAGTGATAAAATTATTTTGACAGTGAACTAATATATTAGTTTACCCAACATATATTGTATTAGGTTTTTAAATGAGACGTTCTATTTTAAGAATACCACAGAGTAAAGTGGGAAAAATCATTGTTACAATGAAATCTGTGCCTCCTCTTAGGACGCAGTCAAGTACTGTTTCTCATTATGACTTGGAACTTTGAAGATCCAAGAAACTATATAAACTGTCTTACTTTAATTCTTTGACATATTTTTATATTGTTAACACATAAAAAAAACTTTTAATCTCTGAAATAAATGAGATTAATTCAATACATTTAACGAACTTCTCCTATGGGTGCATAGTGGCTTCATTAAAAACCCTTCAACCCGTGTTTTTGTTACCAATTTATGATATGTTATGGTCATTTTAATTATTTCAAGTATAAACAGCTATAATCCAAGATTAATTCAAAGTTTTACTGTTTAAAGCTAAAACAATATTAAAACAAATTTTAATTTACTATTATGCATATTCTATAATTTACTATTACATTAAGGATGTATTGAACAATAAAGTGACACAAAACCCTAAATCCTTTTACCCTAACTTATTAAGTCCCTAACTTAGTAGATGATAGACGTTTCTTATTTTTAAATCCAGGATTTCTTATGAATCCAAATAAAAACTATAATTACAGCCAATTTGCAATATCAGATTATAAAAATCAGTCTTTATTATTTAAACCATAATAACACAATTCTGTAACTTTAACACAGTGAATGAAAATAACCTGATCGCGTAATTTCCTTTAAACTTTAATGTTATCACGCTATATGTAGACTCTGTGTACGTGAGTATTGAGCATTGAAAATTATAATGTTTAGTTATTGATGATTATTTAAATAATTACAATCTTTCTTGATTTTTAACTACACTGGATCGCGATCGTGAATTGCATGGAAATAAGTCCGCTGTTTATGAATTGACATTATACAAATAATTTTAAAACACGTTTACTGATTTTATGTGAATCGAAATCAAATAAGAAATTGAAAAATGTTGAAAGTAATGTCATTAAGGTAATATAAGCTGTTATTGTTATATAAGTGTTAAGATAGTATCAATTAACAATACTCATCAAAACATAATTAATTTAAAACAAGAATGTTATCATATTAGTATCAATTAACAATACTCATCAAAACATAATTAATTTAAAACAAGAATGTTATCATATCAGTATCAATTAACAATACTCATAAAAACATAATTAATTTAAAACAAGAATGTTATCATATTATTACGGTGTGATGAATGTTGTTTTTTCTCCAAACTCTATGTACGATTTTCATTTATCAAGTTTAGCTTGAAAAAACTTATGCAAAAATAAGAATATTAAAACCATCTATAACAAGAACTATATAATAGTAAATATTTTAAACTTAAAATAAGTTTTTAATACTTAAAGGAAAAGTTTTTAAAGAGTGACCTTTTGAGATCAGATTTGTGTCATTGTACTCTGGTAATTAAGACTTAATTTTATATAATACTCGATGGTCTTATTTAAGATATCCTTCTGACTCTTTGCGTGCCATCCCCCACTTCAAAAATGGCAGTTGCTTCAAAACGATGATTTATAGGTGCAGTAATGATGTACCAGGTTGTATTGCTTTACCTGAAATCGGTCGGGAAATATCAAGCCCTTACGGGACGTTATTGATACTCTTTGTATACAACTTGAAAACTAAAAAACTGAAAATGAAGAACTTTAAAAATGTAAAGTTACTTCATACAAAACTAAATCATTGACTTGATTAATTTAATACTCTGGCACACACCTTACATTTATGAAACACAAAAACACAAAGGTGATAATCTTATTCGCGCAATGGCTTAAATTAGTAATACTCGTTAAAATAGGAAATAATACACACTTTAAGAAATTATACAGTGAAAAATGCTAATGTGACTTTCGGGCAGAAACATTCAAGTGGAGAACTACGCAGTGGAATACTCCGGCAATCAACGTTCATATAATCTCTGAACTGGCCAGATCTCTCATAGAGAATCAGGGGATGAACGGGGGTCACATGATGAGTGGGGGGAGGGGGTTAAGGTACAGTCAGAAGTTAAGATTCAGTCTAGTGTTGTTGTGTTGTGCAAGCAGACTGATCAGCTGAGCCGACAAAATCACATCTCTGGCCGGTGTGTCTGCCCGCCTGAATAATTAACTGCTGTAATGAGGTCAATAACTTTCTGAAATATATTTATAATATCTTTGAAACAAACTCCTAGTTGTAATAATTTCTCCTGACTTTCCTACCTTCAACAAAAATAAGCCAACAGCTTGTCTTAGTACGGTTACAATGTGAAAAGTGGTATAAATCCATCCTTATTTCAGATAGTTATAATAATTATTTAATGTGCCACATTGAATTCTAGTCCAGACCATGTGGACTAGAGTTGTATAATGATTTTAACTGGTAAAATTCAAGAGTAAAGAATCTATTATTCTTTACAACACCATATTGTACGGCTAATTGTGTTCGATATGCTTGAGTTGGTGGATTGTATTGTCTTCCTTCGAAGTCTTAAAGTTTTAATCGAAGTAGACAGAGCGTTCCATTATCTCTCTGGAAATAATGTACAACTTCATGGGTGTGCAGGCGTGCAAATTTTTGAGATTTAGGTTAAAATCGTCGATTAGGTCTAGTTAACATCTGGATTATTCCATGAACACCAAATACACTAAAAAACCTGGAAAATGAGCAGCTGACGATATCGAGGATACTTGTGCTTAAGTTAATTTTAATACATTCATTATTCAAAAGTTCCAAGGAATTTTTAATACTTTTTCATATAACGGAAGAGTTTTTATTTAAAATGTTTAAACATCTGGATGATTAAAGTACTTCTTTTGCTTGTATTTATTTCTTCCAGCTCCTAAACATTAAGGTCTTCAGCCTTTAAGCTAATTAACGAATTGTGGTACCATAAAAGTGGCTGCTATATGTCTGTACAAGTAAACTAATCCGTACTCGAGGGTAATATATATCCGTACTCTAGGCAAAATAGTAGAAAACCCTTGAAGAATAAACTATCCGTACTCTAGGTAAAATAGTAGAAAACCTTGAAGGAGTAAACTATCCGTACTCTAGGTAAAATAGTAGAAAACCTTGAAGAAGTCCTATCCGGTTAAAATATTATAAAACCTTTGAAGAAGTAAACTATCCATACTCTAGGTTAAAATAGTAGAAAACCTTAAAGAAGTAAACAATCCCGTTCTCTAGGTAACATAGTAGAAAAACCTTGAAGAGTAAACTATCCGTAACTCTAGGTTAAAAATAGTAGAAACCTTGAAGAAGTAAACTATCCGTACTCTAGGTAAAATAGTAGAAAAACCTTAAAGAATTAAACTATCCGTACTCTAGGAAAATAGTAGAAAACCTTAAAGAAGTAAACTATCCGTACTCTAGGTAACATAGTAGAAGAACCTTGAAGAAGTAAAAGAACTATCCAGAACTCTAGGTAAAATAGTAGAAAACCTTAAAGAAATAAACTATCCGTACTCTAAGGTAAAATAGTAGAAAACCTTAAAGGAAGTAAACTATCCGTACTCTAGGCAAAAATATTATAAAACCTTGAAGAAGTAAACTATCCATACTCTAGGTAAAATAGTAGAAAACCTTAAAGAAGTAAACTATCCATACTCTAGGTAACATAGAAAGAAACCTTAAGAAGAAGTAAACAATCCGAGTAAACATAGTAGAAAACCTTTAAGAAGTAAACTATCCGTACTCTAGGTAAAATATTAGAAAACCTTAAAGAAGTAAACTATCCGTACTCTAGGTAAAATAGTAGAAAAACCTTAAAGAAGTAAACTATCCGTACTCTAGGTAAAATAGTAGAAAACCTTTGAAGAATGTAAATTATCCGTACTCCTAGGTAACATAGTAGAAAACCGTTATTCAGGTTGAAAATGTTTCAATAAACTTGATTTTAGCGTAATGGAAATAAAATTATTTTCGAGAAAAAACACAAGGTAAAAATGAAAGCTCTTGAACTTGTCAGAAACACATAAGTACAAACTTGTTAGGTATTAAATTGTTACATAGTATATATTTGTTTATATAGTATTTATTGTTTGTATAGTTTGTTATAGAGGCCTTTTCTACTATATTTTAAACAGTTAACGAAATTGTTATTATTATTTCAATGTTATTGTTGTTTTTACTGTTATCATCCTAGTGGATATTTGGTTTTTTAAAAATGGACGACTGCAAACATGTTAACTGTCAACTACTTTTCCCGCACGCGCCCTATGAGGCGTGATATTTATGTACTTTTGTTGACTTGAATAACGAGTTTTGAACTTGAACTTGAACACACACACGCACACGCACAACACGCACACGTACACGCACACGCACACGCGCCAACGCACACACACACGTATAATATATATATATATATATGCCATTTTTTGTTATTATAACATTGTAAGTAAGTAATGTCTGTATGTAGACTTTGACTATTGAAGTTGGATTGATCTATGCCAATAGTGCACATTATTCGTTAAGAAAAATGAGTTCACTTGAATTAAACAATAAACATGAGTAGATCTGGGATCGATGTTGGTTATCTAAATCATAATCAAATCAAATCTTTAATTGCTCGCAACAATTTGTTCACATTGTATGGCAAACGTCATAATTATTTCTAAATTTTAAAACTCTCATACCACACAACTACCACATTCAAACTTACATAATTTTTCATACATTCCAGTCTCATTCATCCTTCGCCAATTTCAACCCACTTACAGCGCTGGAGTCAGTTATCGAATTGGGCGGTCTCCCAGTTAAACGCCAGAAACTCGTCAACGCTGTAGAATGCCTTTGACACCATAAAGCGCTTAAGACGAGCTTTTTACGCTTTGGGCGTTTGGGCGTTTTTTCATAGAATTTGGCAATCTGTTGATTAAGTGAACACCTGCCTGTGAAGGCAAGTGCTCATAAAACTACCGTTCTGTGTCTTCCAGTTCGGTAGTTATCTCTGCCTCTAGTCTCATACCCGTGTATGTCACGTCCCCTGGTAAGGGCACATTTAGACAAACAGAACAAAGATGTTTCTAAAATGTAGAGACTGGGCAAATTCAGTATTGATAAAACCTCGTATATGAGGTTACCTGGACTCGACAATAAGCATAACTATCTTTGAGATCGATGTTGGTTACTGAAACAAGTTCCTGGATATATGAGGTTACGTAGACTCGACGATACACATAAGCATCTCTCGGATAAATGTTGGTTGCTAAGAACGTTTGTCTGGATATATGAGGTTGCGTGGACTCGACCAAATATGGCACACATCAAGACCAGTTGAGACAATACATTATCCGTGTAAAGCAGGTGTCTATTAGCCACCAGACTGATTAACTATCTATGCTGCAGGAAGATTTATAGCTTTGAAAGATTTTGACCAATGAAGTATATGGCTTTTGCTACTTTTTGTTAATTTTTATCGGGATTTTGATCTAAGGTCCCGTAGGTTGCCTCAGAGAAATTACTGACACTGAACCATATATGTGTACCTTTAATTTGCCGTTATGTGGGATATATATGTGTGGGATTATTCGGTTTTGAAGGCTCCGGCTTTGGCTTCTTTTAGGTTTTAATGGCCCTTACCCTCCTGGGGTTCCAGCTTCTAGATTCTAGGTACCCCGAGAGCTCGATGAACCCAGTTTCTGGAAACTTCCGATCACGTCGACTTTGGTGCAGAATAACGCTTGTTTCAAAAGATTTTCAGAATTAAAAGCTTTTTAATGAAATATGTATACAGAAAATAATACCAAAACTGTTTCGCTCTCGATATAAATAAAAGATTCGAAATATTTTACAACACTATTGAACTCTTAAGTGAATAATACTGCCATTCAATATTAATATCGTATATTACGTAACTTACCATAGGACTGTGGAATGTTTAATATTTAATTATCAATACTATTTACTTAACTCGTAGTCAGTTTATTTCTTGGGACCTTATGGATGTTCTAAAGATACTTATACATTAATAAACGTAGAGTTTCACGATATAAGTTAGTAAATAAATCACTGAAGCCTATCCATTAAGTAACTTACTTCTCAAGGTGGTGTAGGCTAGAAAGCTAATACAATATTACAGACTTCCAAGGCAATGTAGTTTAACACGGGGAGGTAAGTAACTGACACCTTGATCTAATTACTGGTAACTAACTTGGCGCCGTCGCAAATAATTATGTCACGAGGAAGGGATGGAGAGATGTCGGGGAAGTGATAATAAATACTTGAAGAATTTTTATTCCTTTTAAGTT
Source organism: Homalodisca vitripennis (assembly GCF_021130785.1). NCBI lineage: Eukaryota > Metazoa > Arthropoda > Insecta > Hemiptera > Cicadellidae > Homalodisca > Homalodisca vitripennis. The sequence goes on along the minus strand of NC_060214.1, from coordinate 132,602,940 downwards.
TAATCCACCAGTTTCTCAAGCTTGTTCTCTTTGGTTGATAATAGATACCAAAAGTATAATTGACCTGACTACTTCCAACCTGAGAGTTTTTCACACATACAATCTTCTATCGATCGGACAATAACCAATTTAACCACAATCAGCAGTTTGCAATTGATATTCCATTCTCTAAAATAACTGTACAAAACTTACTTCCATTAAAGGTGTAGTTAAGATTTTTTTCAGTAGGCTTTAAGATTGAGCTAAACAATATTTTTATGTTTGCTTAGTATTACAAACATTTTTAATTGATGGAATATATCCATATGAACATTATATATTAAACAATTTGCTAGTGTATATACAACAATGCGGTACTGTATGTAATACAATTTTGGCATTGTATATACAACAACGTGACTTATACCACAATGTGGTACCGTAACATAACAACTTTGTACTGTATATTGAAAATGTGGTACTGTACATACAACGATATGGTACTGTACATACAACGATGTGATGTTGTATATACGAATGTATGGTATTGGTACGTATCTAGGTTGTTAAATTGAACTAATTTTGTTAAAACTAAATATTGACGCATGTATGCCTTAAATTGTAACCAGACAACTCTTATGGCATGGCATGTTATGTTTTTCCTTGCCAATATACAAGCACATTTCATACATAAAAATTTATAAACTATAATACTAAAATTATAATGTAATCCTTATTAATCTGATCAATAATTATGAGCAGAAAAAACGTTTATGAAAATGTAAATTTGGTTAGCTTCCAAGTAGTATGAAATTATACTTGGTAACATAATTACTTGTAATACTTTGATGTTATAGGTGTTATTACATGCACATTTGTATTTCTTATATTTATCGTATATTTTTCAAAAATTTGCATGGCTATTTTGTAACCTAACCAAACGTATAAAAATATAAAATGCTCGTATATTGACATGACAAACATTAAAAAACATGAGAATTGTTTAGAGTAAATTTTAAGTCATATGTGCTTCTGTATTTAGTTTTAAAAAGTTACATGCAACCCATGTAAAAACAATAATTGTTGTACATGAGCTTATAATTCTAAAATACTTTTATTTCATATCAAGTAAGAGATATACTATAAGCTATTTAAAATATTTTGAAAGACTATTTGAGTACTTTTTTTTAGAATGGCTAACAAACCAATTTAGGTAACAAGCACTGTCTCTAAATATACTGATATTTAATTTATTATTTCTTTTTAAACTTCTGAAGTTTGTTCGGATGCTATTTTTAAACAATACAACATACGAACACTTATACAAACAAACAATTTTGTAGATGAAATTACAAATTTAAGATATATCTTTTGCTCTCCGAAGCTTATAACCTAAGCTACAAACATTTATATATATATATATATATATATATATATATATATATATATATATATATATATATATTACCGTATTCTTGAAATCTGAAGAGATTTAAAATCAGCCATACGCCGTTAATAGGCGTAAATTTTGAAAATGTAGTTCTTCAAACAAACAACGTTATTTGAGACTAGGTAGAAAAGAGTGTGTGGTACCAACCGTATTGAAGGTTAATGGTTATGGTCCTGTAGAATTCAACATAAATATGTCCAAAATTTCTGGAGTAACCGGCATAAATATATGATCATAGATATGTTTTAAATGTATCGTTGAGTCCACGTAACCTCACGTAGCCATGACATTTTTCTCGGTAACCAACATCGGTCCGATAGATGCTTAGGTGAATCCTCGAGTCCACGTAACCTCATATATTCAGGAAACTTTCCTCAGTAACCGACATCGATCCGAGAGATGCTTAGGTGCATAGTCGAGCCCACGTGAACCTCATATATCCAGGAAATTTGTACGGTAACCGATATCGCTCCCCAAAGATATATGCGTATCTTTGAGTCCAGGTAACCTCGCATACGAGGTTTTATCAATACTAGATTACAAAACATTAACCAAAATCTATCTCAGATATACTCATGTATATTGTTAAATCCAAGTAAACTCATATTTGCAAACATTCTTCTTAACGAATAATGTGCATAATTGCCATAAATAAATCCAATATTCAAGTTCTTAATATAGTCAGTACTTAATTACAATGTTATCATAACAAGTGCATCAGTCTGTAACGGGTAAGTTACTCAGCACTTTATTATAAGCTAGATTAAGGTATGTAAATTTTATCTTACATTTCTTCTTGTGAACTGAATGTTCACAGGTGCCTCAAATTATTCATCAATTGAATAAAAAGGGTTCCTAACTACCCAATTATCTAATTTTGATTCAACTGTTGAGCTTCGTAACACGAGTATATTTCGTAACGTTTATAAAACATTTCACAACGTAAAAACTAAAGACTTTAAGTCATCTGTTTTTGTTAATTTATGCTGAAGGATATCAATCAAATTTTATATATGTTCTAATCAAGAATCTGTTCTAATCATATATCCTATTCTTGGTGATCACTTTATGAAAAATTGTTTTTGCGAGTTAGTATTGTTTTAAATATATAAGGTGATGACTGTTAATAAATTTTAATTTTCAAAATGTGTTTTACAATGCACCATTGGTCCCGCGCCTCACATTTTGTAGTAGTCAAAGCCTATAACTTTCAATAGAAAGCCCACAATTATCTATACCATTCCATATCTCAGATGAGACGAACCTAAAATATGTTATCCAAAGATATTTAGAAGTAACTTATATTTAAGTTTCTAAAATAAATAGATGGTTCTATAAACTCTGACTTATATTTTTAGCTTGTATATTTCAGTTTAATTTGTATTTTAATTAATTTCTAATACTTTTTACAGCATTCCTAATCATTGTTAATTTGTAAAGTAAATTTTAGATATGTATCGTTAAATGTCCATATCCTTACATGTTGACTTTTATAATACGTCTCAATCTGCAGTGTAATATTTAACCTTTTAATGGCAATCTACGTTGCCGATGATATTTATCAATACTTGATGGTAAAGTTCAGGAGTTCGTTAAAAAAGCCTGGTATGATAGTATCAGCTTCTATACCAGAGAAATGAAATTTAATGGTTTGATATTTTCTCAAATAAATCATAAATGTAACCTTGTTAATGTGACTACTTTTCTTATTTATAACATGCCAAAAGAAACGAAACATATAACATAATTATGCTTATTCGTTCGTAATACTTATACGATTCGTTCTTATCAGTCTGCCGAGCTGGAAGGTCAAGTAGAGATAAGCGTACGTACGTGTAGTGTGTGTGCGCAGTCCGCCTAGTTTTTCATGTTCTTTCTTTTACTAACTCAAACAATTTTTCTATAACAAGTTGGTGTTATTTTTTGTAGTTGTTTTCTTTTCTCACCGTGTTACATTTACTACCGACAAGTATGTTGTGTGCAAGCTGCAACCAGCCCTTGTCTTCTTCTGCGGAGGTGGCCAAGTGTGCAGAGTGTTCTAACCAGTTCCATCCCCGCTTGCTGCCGCATCAGAACTGCTGAGAAGTTGAAACAGCTCAACGCTAGAGGAGGTGTGTGGAAGTGGCGAGTCCTGCAGCGCTAAGTAAGGAGTTCAAGACAAGCTTCGCCACTCTGGAAAAGTCAATGGTGTCCATCCAAGAGTGAGCAGTACACAAGAATGAGCAACTTGGAGGTGAGAGGTGTTCCGGTAACAAGTGATGAAGACGTCTACACTATTCTGCAGTCTGTGGCTAATGCACTTCAAGTACCGTTCAACAACGAAGATATATCTACAGCTCATCGTCTTCAAGCACCTAAGAACCGCAACTTCCACGCTAGTATTGTTTTGTGCAGTTTGCGTCGTCGAGCATCAACGTAAGCATTAAGTATAGTCTAAAAGTCGATTGTAGAATTAGTATTGAAGTTAATTTCAAGATTATTAGGATTTTTTTTGCATAGGTACCTATAGTATAACGGTATCAATCAGTCCAATGGTAACTTATCGATCCTGCATGTGAATATTAGAAGCTATAATAAACATATAGACGAGTTTTTAACTATTTTAAACAGTTTTAATGTGACATTTTGATATCATAGTGTTAACGGAAACTTGGTTGGATGAAAGTGGTGTGATTGTTGGTGTGGATGGGTATGACGCCATAGTTAATAAAGTAAGCCCACAAGAGTTACGAGCGTAAGCAAAAGTTGTATTGATCATATCTTTACAGACTGTAAGGAAATTAATAAGTTAACAAGCTCAGTTATTCATTCCGAACTGACGGATCATTTTTTTATTATTACAGAATTAAAAACTGGGTAGAAAAAACAAAATCGAAAAATAAAAAGTTTATACATTTTGTTGAAGATACAGCGGTGGGGCATCTTATATCCGAGTTAGATTGGTCTCCGGTCGTAGAAACGGATGATTTCAATGTTAGTGCGGGTTTACTTGTTACAAATTTACAAAATATCATTAAAAAATGTACCAAAGAAAAAACTATCCTTGCAAAATACAAAGCAATCAAACCTTGGATCACAAACAATTTAATTAAAGAAATCAGGAATAGGGACAAACTCAGTAAACAATTAAAAAAAACATACCCTTTTCACACATATAGGCCACCACTACCTTACTCGTTCAATTTACCAGCTTACCTTCATTAACGAACATCATCACTTTCATAAGGATAGTTCGAGTATAGCAGTATGGGGTAACGTTGGTAACGTTTAACGGATTAGGTATAAAGCTAAACTCGACTTGTCTGTCGACTCAGAGTGAAGTTGGTGTGGAAGTTTCTAGTTGTCGCTAGTGTAGACTAGAGTATGCACTTCCATTTACAACCACAGTAGCCAACTGTCCTTACCGACTCAACCACACCTTCGCTCTCGCCAGATGATGAAAGAGCCGGTGTGTGTGTGTGTGTGTGTGTGTGAGTGTGTGTGCGCGAGCGTGTGAGCGTGTGTGTGTGTGTGTGTGTGCGCGTGCGTGCGTGCGTGCGCGCATGTGTATCCAAGCCCCCCCCGTGCTTTATCTGTACGCGTATTATATCCCAATAATGTTAGTAGGAGTGGGCTCTGGACTCTTTTCAGCAAGGTATTATTTCTTAAAAAACTTAGATTTTTTTTATTTTTCTCACAATTTAAAAAACTATAATCCTTATCCTACGCAGCAACGCCGAGCGCATACTCGCCTCCGCCGTATGTTGAACGTTACTGTGCCCGATTCATGAGGTCCCCTTAAATATAACCTGTTATTGTATCCCTCTTGGTTAAATTACAAAAAATACAGGGTGTAACAGAACTCTCAACACAAACCTTAGGATATTGTTCCACGGGACCAAGAAAAGCTAAGAAATAAGCGTAACAAATTGTCTATCTCTGTTCGTTTACCCTCTGTCTGTCTGTCTGTGTATTTTAGTTTTTTATTTTTTTATTTCGGAAACCAGTAAGAGTGCAACACTCTAGATTGTTACAATGATATTTCTTTCAGTTTTAAATCAAGAGAAAGTTATTATTAAGCTGTCATATCTGATTTTGATGATGGCTGACAGGTCAAACGTTTGATATGAAAATATATTTAAAGAATAATAAATGCTGCTCAATGTAACTACAAACATTGTGACACCTAGATCATAAAAAATGTTCAGTAAATAATTTATAAAATTTTTAACGGTTTTAAAATGCATAGTAATGATGGCTGTAAACATGTAAACAATGAAAGCTTTACCATGCATTACATGGTAACAGTTAAAAATTTAGATGCACGTTACGTATTGGCCGACTTTTATGTTGTAAGTGTGGTGTAAAGATTTTTATAATTAGATTGAGCAACATTAACTGTTCTTTAAATAGTTTCATAATGTTATTATTATTTACAGTACTAAGCTTTAAGGATAAACCATCCTTAATCTTAAAACGTGATATGAAAATATAATTATAAAACTCTTTCTTTGAATTTAGATAGGAAAAAATGTAATTTTTGCAAATTTGAGCTTCATATCTTTACTGTTTTATGAAATAAAAAAAACACATACATACGGTAAAACGAAAGGAGGGTAAACAAACACAGATGTTTTAAAAACCCTGTAAAATGTTATAATATTTTCGTATAACAAAGGGTATAATACTCGTGGATGTAGTTAGATTTGCATTTGTTACTTGGTATAATTAAATTAGCATCCTTTTTATTAGGAAACTATAGTCAATACTACGCGCTTAAAGTTACAATACTGATGACAGTACAATACTGATGAATGAAAGTACAATACTGATGACAGTATTCCAACATTATTATCATCGTCAAGAAAAGTAAAGTCATTTGTAAAGTGTTGTTGTATAGTCTACTATACATTTAATAAGCATCCGACTTAGTCGACAAACCTTCTTGAACTGAGCAGCGTAAAGTAGCGAAGCATACACCATTAAAGTAACAAGTAACAAACTCTGAGAACTCACTTGCAGGATAAATGGATCATTACTGAACTAAGTCACCTCATTATTCGTTCATAACTGTTTTGAACAATGAACGTTAGTTAGTGTAGCGTGTTACTAAAGTTCAGAGGTAAGTATATTGCCAGTCTGCTGCAACATTTAATTTCCAAGGCACGGCCATTGTTTCCGTGTAATAGAAATAAGCTTAACGAACTGTTAGATCTCTAACGAACTCCTAAACAAATAAGCTCATTAAGATTAGTTCTCAACCGAACACCGTTCTTGCATTATAAACCATATTCGTGATTAAACATCAAAGTAAATGCAGGGTCCTTAAAGTATTTGGAAACACTTACATATTATTTTTAATAACTCAAGTGTAATATTGTAATAACTCCAATATTTGTATCCAATAAATTTAAATTATTAATCAAGAGCCTCTATTTTCTGATACAGTCATTCCTAAACTAAAAAATATCACAAAATGGCAGCAAATTAAAGGTTCAATATCGATAATTGTTCAAAAGCCAGCACAGTAATTAACAAAGCTGACTTGCGGTATTGTGTTTCTAATATTAGACTTTTAATATTACGTACATACCGATTTAGCTCTGCATTTAACATTTCAATTTTTCAATTAAAAAAAATATAATTATGTTTCCGGATTGTTTATATATACCGTGAATATTCTTTTATAAGTACCTTTCTGGTGTATTAAAAATATAATTCCATAAAAAAATGCATTCTTAAATTCCATATTTTGTAATGGTTAGTGTTGTAAAGTGAACTTAAAATATTAGAAAAAAATTGTCGTTCTGAAAAGTATCTGTACTTTATGGAGAGAAATAACTTATGTTTAAGTTAGATAGCTGGAAAACTTATTTCACCAATTAACTTATTTATTGACACAAAACATACTTCGTGTCGTTCTTAAAGTGTCTGTAGTTTTATGGGAGAGAAAATTAAGTTATGTTTAAGTTCAGATAGCTGGAAAACTTATTTCACCAATTAACTTATTTATTGACACTTCTAAAACATACTATCGTGTCGTTCTTAAAGTGTCTGTAGTTTATGGAGAGAAAATAACATTTATGTTTAAGTTAGATAGCTGGAAAACATATTTCACCAATTAACTTATGTATATTGAAAAGCAAAAAACATTCTCCTATCGTTCAGAAAGTGTCTGAACTTTATGGAGAGACATAACTTATATCTAAGTTAGATAGCTAGAAAACATATTTCACCAATTAACTTATGTATTAGCACACAACATTCTTTCGTATCGTTCTGAAAGTGTCTGTTACTTTATGGAGAGAAATAACTTATATCTAAGTTAGATGGCTGGAATACCTATTTCACCAATTAACTTATGTATTAGCACAAAACATACTATTATGTTTTTTTTACACACTTTTAAGTTACTTATGAAAGAAAAGATAGGCTTTGCTAATGTCTGTTAATGTTATACTATCACGTACAAAGACCCGGTTTTATATAAAGCATATCTTTATAATACTATGAGTGTATAGGTCTTAAAGAGCTATATAAGAATTAAAAATAACTTTATTAAGTAGAACAAGAATAAATAGGTTAGTTTCATGTTTAAACACTGTTAGAACAGAAAATATAATTAAAAAAAACATCAATATATCAGTGGAGTCATTCTTAATTTATTGTACAATGTTCCCATTTCATTTGAGGTTCTGACATGTTAAATCGATTTTTATTTTTTTAACCTTATAGGCAAATTTAAAAAAAATCAACGAATACTAATTATAATTGTGTTTTACAAAAGGTAAAAGATAAATGTGGTGTTTTCTGAACAAATTTAAAGGAAAAGGGAAAACAACTAATGTTTTTCTGCTAAGACTATTAAATTAAAACATATTCTTAAATATTAAGTTTTATAAAATTGTTATCTTTTTATTTTACAAATCCATTTGTACAACTTATGAAGACATGTTTAATATATTATATTAACGATTTTACGAATAATAATAAAAGTTGAAGTTGTTTCTAAATTATACCTATAACATAAATTGAAATATCATTGACATAACAAAACTTCAAAGAGATAATTTTATCCAAAATTGGAGGAGGAGTTAAGTACTTAGATAGCAAATTGAAATTAATTTTTTCAAATCTTTCTTTTGTTCCAAAAACCGTAAGCCCACTGGAGTGTGTTTTCATATAGGTCGAGAGCAGATTTTCACAGGGAGAGTGGACACACTCGCTGGGAGTGTGTGGAAACTTTGTAATCGATACTTGAATATTGGAATTCATTGGTAATATTTTGTTTAAAATAGACTTTTCTGAGAAGAACGGAAAGACAATAACATCGTTTGTCCCCATGTACAGGAGTTTCGGAATATCGGAATTGATTGGTAGCATACAGGTTAAGTTCAACAATTTTTAAAAGAAGATAGAACAACAGCTTGGAGGGTATTTCAGCTTGTAAACGGTACTGGAATATCGGAATTAATTAATAACATGCAGATAATTGTGGTTAAAAATTTTGTTTATTTTAACCTAGTTTTGTAATTATGTATTAGGTTAGTTCTTTACCTGAAGAAGAGATCAGATTGCAGATCTCGAAAAAAACGTAAGTGTTACTGTTTTCTTGTTTTTCACTTAACGATGGCAAATGTCCGGCAAAAATCCTAGTTTCCTTCACAATCCTTCCACATCGTCAAAAAATAACCTTCAAACAAAGGATATTGGAATGTTGGAATTCATTGGTCTTGTAATCATACAGGTTTCAAGTCAAATATTTTAACGAGGAGTGGAAGGCCGCTTGTAGCGAGTGTCGGCTTGGTAAACGATATTGGAATGTTAGAATTCATGGGGGGGGTGGGGGGGGGGGGGGGTGGGGGGGGGGGGGGGTGGGGGGGGGGGGGGGTGGGGGGGGGGGGGGGTGGGGGGGGGGGGGGGTGGGGGGGGGGGATGTTATTAAAATTATACTATGTTATGTTATATTGTGTTATGTTATCTTTTGTTGATGCGCAATTTTGTGTTTTATGTTTTATGTCAAATTATGCTAATTATTTGCACTCATAAGGAGTGGCAACTTATTATAGTATTTTGTATTAGTAATGACTTTGCTGAAGCAGTATTTTTGTTTCTTTTGTGTTGTTTGTTTTTTCTAAATATAAATTACTATTTATCACACTGCACAATATAACAGATGTTTTTGATACTTAAATGGGGCTCATAAAGTGAATTTTTTTTCGTTACCTTACAAAAGAAGGTAACGAAAAAAACATATTTTTTTCGTTTTTTACATATTTGTCAATTGTAAAACACAATTAAATTTTTCTTAAGTTCAACTTCAAACTTTGTTATTGGTTTCAGAAAGTAAGTGCACAGAATGCAGCTTTGTTTGAAATATAAACTTTATTAGTATTATTATGTAATAAAATGGTGTAATGTTTTATATTGTTTTCCGTATAATAAAAAACCGTTGTTCGCCACACACGAAGAAAAGAGAGCCTCAGGCGTTTCCGAACTTCGTCTTCACCTAAAACATTGCACACCAAAGTTAACCACTTTTGCCTCAAGTGACGCAAATTACTATTTGCACCGCCTATCGGAGTACCAGTACTTATTTGGTGCTTTATTATTATTTTGTACGATTTTCTTTACGGAGCATTCTTCTGATGTGACTTGTCTTGAGGCATCTTATTATGGGATTGCTTTATTATAAATTGCCATATTTTACATTGTAAATTAGTACTGTTTTGCTAACACTTACAATATATTGCACTTATGTTATATATTTTTTTGATTCACTGTTCTTCTATTGTTTTTGTATGTATAATCATTACTGTAACAATAAACACTTATTGAAGTTTCAATATGCATTTAATTATTCACTAGTTGCTTTATTTATTTTTACTTCATTATACATTAGCTTTACCTTCACGTTAATGAAAATAGATTTTTTTTTGTTCACCCACTTCTAGTTTCATTGCATTCATGCATTAGAGACATTACAAACAAATATATAAAGACAGCAAAATCTAAGACTGATGTATTTTATGTACAATGTCAATTATTTGGACTTATAGTGGAATTAATGTATTTTATACTCCACATTATTAGTAATGTATGTGTGTAATCAATATTGTCTGTTAATTTGGCTCAATAAAGTACTTAGCATGTATCAATTGGTTATAAAGACTGTTTTGTATTTTTATTCATTTGAAGTTCATACATACATTTATTATGATTTATGATTTTTACTGAACAATTTCCTTTGACCCATGCATTTCTTTAATAAGATAACTTTATTACGAGAACTATTTTGCATTGTGAAGTAATTTTTTGTATACTTACAATATTTAAATTTATATAACATGCTTTTTTATTTTATTGATGTGTTGTTTTGAGATTAGTTCTTTGATCCTATTCTGCAACATTATTGTTAAAATAAACATCACTATTGGTGTTTAAATATTTACTTAATAATTCCACCTGAGTTGCCTCATTCACTTTATCTCAGTGTTTGCACATCTTTGCGGTAAATACCAAAGATATAATGATTTGTATATTTGTTAATCCACTTCCAACTCTAGACATAGAATCTAGACTGTAGAGAACATATTAGGTTGTAAACCAACACAATTAAATTGTGATGTACCGTACTCTATCAATTGCAAAGTAGTCCTGAAATGCAGCGCTTTCAAGGAACTGTATTTATAATGAACACTTATCATTGACTGGAATAAATTTAATTACTTAAAATTAAAAAACACATGCATGTTTAATTTGATGAAAATGTCAAGATTTTTATTAAAAATTACATATTGGAAGATTCATTAACAGAAGACATTACTTATTATTTTATTACAATTTTGTTAATACAATTTTATTGTGATTTCATTTAAATTTTTCACAGAAAACATTTTTTATCTTGATTTGGAATGCAGAGTTCGAATGTTATTTATAACGTACTTTTATTTTTATGTAAAATTTTTTTGTGAAACTACCTACTTTTTATTTTAGTTCAGTTTTTATAATATTGATAGTAATATTTGTTATCCTCAATGTCATTTGAGCCGCAAGAAATGAAATAAATGATGATGAATTCAACATAATTTGGTTATAAGCCAGTTTTCTTTGAACTTCACTATCAAGTTTCCAGTTATAAAAACTGTTATCAGTATTCTGGATTACTTGTTGCAGTCTGGAATTATAATGTAGCCTATATCTCAATGAATGACAGTTATAAGCAAGCAGATTGGGTGAACCCAATAATATAACGTTAGTTGGTGCATGTTATGTAACATTCCATTGAATATGGTTGGTTTGAGTAATGGGTAGAACCATTACCTACCATTAGATTATAAGGTCAAACATAACACTGGACTTTGTGAGATTTCACCGTAGATCTCACAGTTGAGTCATCTATTAACTCCTGACCCAAAGTAACCTCCTAGTCAACTGTGCATTATGTTCGCCACCCGTAACTAACAGTCTCTCTTTATCTTAGTGCAGTTCAAACGTGCAGTTCAAACGTGCACAATTCACACGTGCAATCACTTTGCTTGCATCATCTCTTCTGGAAGTTATAGCAGTAAAATTATTGTTACTGTACAGAGTGTTCCAGACCATCTGTCTCAAATCTCTAACGGTCAAATATCCATTTGCCGGCCTGCACAGGTTTACTGGAAATGAATTCTCCACTAAATAGTCCTCAAAAAGATTTTGCTTAGAATGACTGCATGAAATATGGGGTATCAGAAAAAACAGAGTCCCATATTTTTAATATGTTATATCATCATCTAGTGAACACAACTTTTATAATGTTTAACTTAATTTTTTTCCCTCTTAATGCCTAAATACTTGTACGAGTAGAGAGGCAATGTAAACTTCCACTCGTTATTCCATTAACAGAGTTCATATTTTATATGTTATCATCATCTAGTGAACACCAACTTTTATAATGTTTAACTTAATTTTTTCCTCTCTTAATGCCTAAATACTTGTACGAGTAGAGAGGCAATGTAAACTTCCACTCATTATCCATGAACAGAGTTCATATTTTATATGTTATCATCATCTAGTGAACACAACTTTTATAATGTTTAACTTAATTTTTTCCCTCTTAATGCCTAAATACTTGTACGAATAGAGAGGCAATGTAAACTTCCATCGTTATCCATGAATAGAGATTTTGTAATGGTTAGATATAAAATATAACTTCAAATATATAAAAACTTTTGTTTTTAAGGCTTTTAATAGAATGTGGCAGAAGCTCCACTTTACCATTTAAAAATTTTTGGGTTATGGGCCTTTTTAAATTTTTAAGTAAATTTTACAGTGGTGGAAAACTTTGAAAATTATGGACATACGAGTATTGTGGTATTATTTGATAGCTTGTGTCATGAAATATCGAACAAGATTGTTATTTTGGTTTGGGGTCATATCACAGTAGTGCCATTCACAAAACCTATTTTATATAAGTTTTGGCCACCATTTTGTTGTGATGAAGAAAAATAATGAAATGTTTCCTTTGTGTTTTAAAATTACTACAACATGACAAGTTTAGTTTATTTAATTATTTAGAACATGATGATGTTTTTGAGATATCAGCCAGTGAGTTGGCAACAGCCCAGAGCTCAGTCACTGCATTGCCGTTCAGTTTCAGACCTTTGATGGTACTTATAAGGGACATTTATAAAAGATTCAAGCACTATTTACTTCTAGACTTGAAAGTTTCAATGCAGTCTTTCCATCTCCATTCCAAATCCTCTTCCATCACGTGAATAGTCTCAAGAGTACAAGTAGTTTGCATCATTAGGAATATTTTTTACTGGATTATCTCAAATAAACCTATTTTATAGAATTTTTTGAAACAAATCATAATTATTTTCAAAATTGTTGTTTCCATATTTATAAATATTAACACTAAACAATACAAAGTTGTATTAACCAGTGCTTGATTTGAGGCAGAAATCCACTGAATATTGTTCCAGTAAGAACTGTCTGCAGGTTTACTACTTCATTGCAAATTGATCGTGGACAACCAAACTTCCAAACTTCGGGGCATTTAAAACGCTCCCTTGTTTCAAATTTCTTATTTAACTTCCACATATACTTTCGAGTGTGGTATCGCGACATCTGGATATTTACCACTAAATTCTTCAATTATTATAGCAGTATTTCTATTAGGTTGAGCACCACAACTGAAGGATGTAAACTCATTGTTGGGTTTGTAAACATTTTAAAACACACAAACAAATAATAGATGCAAAGAGCATCATTTTACACTAGCAATGGAACAGACAACAATGAACTTACGCCATGTTGCTGCCAACTTAACATTGTTACCAACCTATCAAAACAAAATATCACAATTTAGGGGGAACTGACATATGCCGCCACCATATTTTATTCACTTTTTTGAACTGCATGAAAAATAACAATTACCTTACTATAGGTTCTGATTTATATTTGGTTTTACTAAACTACAACCTTTTAATTTTCTCAAGAACTTTTATTATAATAAATGGAAGTGAAATAAACAGTTTGTTATGTATATAGTAAAAAGCTGCTTTATTTAGCTGGAGAAGTGTAAAACAGTTAAAACATATCTATATAACTTTCTTTCTTTAATAATAATTTCAAAAATTGTATATCTCCTAAGAACAGTATAATAGTAGTAAATAATAATTTAATGACAAAACTAAAACTACTGTTTTGGTTATTATTTGAAGATTACACTTCATTAGTTATATACAATAATTAATTATTTTTATTTTTTATTTTAAACTTTTACTCTGTCCGTTTATTTGCATAACATTTTTGGTCTTTTCAAAGCTTTCAATGAAGGATCACAACAGCTAAAATACAATTTAAAAAATGAAGTTGGAACTCAAATTTTACTAATAAACATTGTATTCGTATTGACCAACTAAACATAAAACTCCACCATACGTGCCTTTGTTGAATTCTGAGTTTAAAACTCAATATTATATTTCTTGAACAAGTTTTACTGTATGTTATGTGTTTTAATATGATACCTAAAATTACAAACTTATCTCCCAAAACATAATACATTTTTGTTTTGATTAAAATATATAAAATAAGAGTGAATCTAATGGTGTATAAACTTACCATTACATTACCAATCAGTCGTTAAATTATACTATTGTAAGTAAGGTTTTGAACTTCTTATGACTATGACAGTATTTAGTTATTTATAGCTCAAGACTGTGACAGTGTTTAGTTATTTATAGCTCAAGACTGTGACAGTATTTAGTTATTTATAGCTCAAGACTGTGACAGTGTTTAAAGCTCTCAACAATCAGTCCTTTCCTTTGAGCTAAGTTTATTTTATTTTACAGACTATACAATTTAACTAAGGACTAACCTATATAAACTAAGTTTTTACATATTAATATTCACCATTTGATACGATCAATAGATCATTTCATGAAACTGTCATACAATAATGACACAAAAGAAGAGACCATTACATTTAACAGCTGGTATTTGAAAATGTTATCAGGGAAATAAGAGAAGTTGATGGTGTAGGGTTTCCAGTGATAACAGGTTCCAGTTCTGTCTGCAGTGAACCTGAAGGTGAGGCCTTGCCATTAACATCGTGATTTGTCTGATAGCTCAGTGGATACAGTGTAAGACTGGTGTGCTAGATGTTTCAAAGTTCAAATCCAACTATGAGACTTTTCTTTTTTACTACTCTTGATTTTTTTAAATTTTATTTTTAGTTCTAATACTTCAAATTATATTCTGATAGTAATATAATAAAAATAAATAAATATATGTTATTTAATTTATGTCATTGAATGTATGTAATCAAAAATGGCTCAAAAGGCTTCAATCACAGACAATATATAAACTAGCCCATTCATTGAAACAAAGACACTGTTAAAAACTAAAACTCAAGTAGAATCTTTAAAAAAGTTCCTCGTTGCAGAATAAAGTTTAGGAACTTGATATCTGCAAGTAAAAGAACAGACAAAATATTCCAGAAAAATATAGTCCCAACAGGCTATATCACCTTGACTGTTATTAAAAAAATAACAGAATCCAGGAAGGGGTCATAGAAAATGTTAATAGTAAATCTGAAACTAACTTCTCAGACTTACAGTAAAAATATGACGCTTTGCAAAAAGAAAATTATTGTTTAAAAGAACAGGTAAATTCAGCAGATTTAAAGCTTGATATTTTAGACCCTAACTGGTTAATAGTTGACACTATAAAAGCTTATTTCCAGGTACTTACCATTAAAGTTATATAGGGAAAAGAGAATGTTTTTTGATGAATTCAACGGTTTGTTGAGGCAATAAAAGAAATGAGGGACATATCTTGCCTACTGGATCCCCTGGTCTTACATGAAAGGGATATACCATTCATCCCTATAAATAATGCCAAATGTAACAGAAAGGAACTCGATGGTTATAAGACAGTATCTGGCTAACACTGTAGTCTACTTGTATATGAAAAGTGGCACACAAATATATTACCACTATGACTATGAGAAGCAATGGTAACGCTGAAATTGCTAAGCTGGTGTCTCAGAAACTTGCTTATTATTTTAAAATATTAACAACTGACTTATTTTATTTTATTTTACATTTCAACGGACATCTCCATTTTTACAGTTTTGAACAATAATTAAACAATGAAAGTAAACAACTACAGTGACAAATAGAGCAATAACGATTAATAAACTATTTAAGTGACGAAACGGATATAAACTATGAATGACAATAACGTAATTAATTATTAGTGTACCGTGATTTGAACTATGGAAAACAACGAACAATAACAGCAATAAATTAGCACGAAACAATGAGAATAAAACCACGAATAAACAAGAATAGACAAGAATTAACAAGACACAATATATAATAACAGCAATGAGAGACGTACAGGTAAAGTATAAGAACGAGTGTCTTCCCTCATTGTGCAACTACTAGGCAGATAACTCATGCAGACCGGCGATCCTCCTCTTGAGCACTGGTATACTGTCCACAAAAAAGTCAGCGATGTCGGCGACGCTATTACCAGAACTCTGAAGTCGGTACATCGTATTGTTTGCTGCGTGGTTGGTGCGATGTTGCTGCCTAGCGAACAGGCCTCTGGAGCGAGTGGCTGAAGGGGTCCTGAAGAGGATCTGGCTCAGCATATCGGGACAGTCGATCTTGCCGTTAAGGATCTTTGACAGCAGTACAATGTCAGCGGAGAATCTGCGATCCACAAGAGTCAGGAGTCCCAGATCACGAGACACTTCCCCGATGGGAACCTGACGATAGAGAAGACCACTCCTGACACCCACCATTTGAATAAATCTTCTTTGAATAGTCTCTAGTTCATCTATGAGAAACTTCTGGTGGGGGTTCCACACTGGAGAGCCATATTCAAGGATTTGGCGTACCAAAGCACAATACAAAGTTTTTTAAAGCCGTGTCACTTAAGCCTTTTGAGAAGCGGGAGACAAATCCAAGCATTTTGTTTGCTCTGCTGCAAATGTTTCGCACATGCAACTCAGGATTCAGTGAAGGTACTAATGTAATACCAAGATCTTTTACCTGCAGTACACGAGTTTAAGGCTCACCTCGTATATTGTACTCATAGACAACGGGGGAGAGATTCCGATGGAAGGTCATCACTTGGCATTTCTTAGTAGTGTTGAGTTTCATTTTGTTCTCTTCGCACCAGCGGTCGATCGCACAAAGATCTTCCTGGATTCGTAGGCAGTCCTCTTCAGGAAAGGCAGCCACAGTTAACGGTCCTATCAGAATCAGAATCTAATTCAGTTAACGGTCCTAGTCAGAATAATTTGATTGTGGAGTCTATTTGCTACTGCAGTAGATTACATCTTACTTAATTTCAACAGCAAACACTTTTTTCCAAACATATAAATATGTCAACATTTTCTTCTGAAAGTGACTGCCATAAAACGATTCTACATTGCTTACATAATAAAAAATTTTAACTCCTAAAAATATTATGCTGTAATTTCTTTACCAGTCAATTTCAATAAATAATAATAATAATAATAAATACATTTTCTATAATATAATAAATTGAAATAACTGCCTAGATTGCTGTCAATAGCGCAATCCAATATTGTCTTGGTAACGACCTTGTTGTTAATGAGAACAAAACACAACAGCTAATTCTGAAAAGACATGGAGACCTAACTGGAAGACTGCAGGAACTAGAAGAGAGTGCCTCCACACAATATCTAGGGGTAGTAATTGATGACTTCCTGACATGTACACTTCCTGTGTAAAAAGCTCAGTTCAAGATTATATTTAATCTGTAGAATAAAAAACATCAGTGATGCTGTAATAGCTAAAACTGCATAATGCACCCTACATGAGTCTCGCCTGCGATATGGAATTGTAGAATTTTATAGCAAATTAGAAAATATCGTCTCGGAAAATGTCCGTTATCAAAAAATGAATATAAAGCTATTTAAATGGAATGGATTAGCAAAGTTTAGGGAAATACATGAAATTAGCTTGGAAGTATAGGTGGGAGCTTATTAATGAATTTAATTTTTCTGTTTCTATAGAATTTATTTTTATTTGATTTATTTATTTTTTATGTAACATTATATTACTACGTAGATATACGTGTCTAGAGAAATAAAGTTTCTAAATTTGAAAACATTCCAATTACTTTTTGTTCATTATTTTATTTTTATTACCATATTTGCTATTTATAAGTATGCATGTAAATATATAAGATCGAAAGTTCATTTTACACAAAGTTTATTCGTTGTCCTTTATTTTTATGTATATTGATTTTATTGGTGTGAATGTTTAGTTCGTAAAGTATATACGGAACAGGAAATACAATGATAACAATTGAATTAATTATAGTAATAAATTAAATTGCTGTTATTTTTATTTCTTTTTAAATTTAGATAAGACATAAGTCTTGTAAGCAGATAAGCTTTTTTGTTGTTATGCTTCTGTTAAATGTTATATGTTCTATAAGCCGAATAGATATAGAAAATATATATATCTTTAAATGAAGCGACCAACCAAACAGACGGTTTAATATCATTGTTTGTTGTGCAAAGATTACCAAATGAATATCATGTTACGTTATTGTAATCGTTGAAATAAAGCACTTTTTCTTCTTAGTCTGAGCGGCACTACAATATATAATCTGATGAGGGTGCGTTTCCGCATCCTTGCAAATCTTTAAGCAAGAGAATCATGCAGGCAGGACTTTAGGGAACTGAAGATTCTCACCATTGTGGATCTCTATATCCTAAACACTGTCAAGTATTTACACCTCAAGTACCCTGTGTCAAACCCAACTGGTGCCCACCATCACAACTACAATGCACTTAAAGGCCTGAACTATTGCCTTCCACTACATCATCGTGCATCAACAGAGAGGAAGCAGGAGCGAAGCTATGGGTACCTTCCCAGAAGAGGTGAAACAGACAGAACAACACTGGTTTTGATCGTCAATTGAACAATTGAAGGACTGATTTTAAGAACACGCTCATTGAATACCTTGAGCTAACATATGATAATTTACTTATTAACCTATGTATTGACACACTTAAATGTATTGGATTTGTTAAATTTGTACCATCGTCTGAACAGTAATTTATCACATTATTAATAATTGTTATTAATTTATCTTCTTCTTAATTAATTTTACCATTAAAAGTCTACTGCCAAGCTATAGTTGTTGAAATTGTTTACTAAATAATTTTCATGATTAGCGTTTTTATTTAATCATGTATTACTGACATATATTTTTAATATGCCTAAGTATTCCTTAGATTTGGTAATCATTCTACTATTAATTGTTTTTGTTTGATTTATGTAATTATTTATTTATTTATAATATATAAAAATTTTGAAACATGTTATTTATTTAAATTTATGTCCATCTTATGCCAAAAGATGACTGGATAGGTTTTAAATATACTTTGCCAACTGTAGTATATAATGACAAAATATTAAAAAGGAAATTACTTTTCTCTTCTACACATGCTTTGTATAGCACATGGAATTGTATTTTTTGTGAACTATTTGGAAAATAAAGTTTTCTGTAAACTTACAGATCTCTAAAATATGTAATTGATGGGCACTTCTTTAATCAGGATGGCAAATCCATCCACTAAAATCGACCATACACAGGTTCTGGAATATAAGCAGCTACTTACCTTGTGCTTTGAGAAATATGCTCTGTTGAGATCGACAGACTTGATATTCTGTCACATATTACAACACATATTTTTGGATGCAGTAAGAAAATTAGTAGAAAATAACACCGACGTTATTAACTGAGTTGTAAAGGATAACTAAATCTCGTTATTGTTATAAAAACTATTCACATATTGTATAGCTTACGTCACTTTAATCCTAATTCTAAGTTAATTGTTTAGAGCACAAAAGTATGTTAAATATATAATATTCAAACAGGTATTGTTATAAAACATGACATATATGTATTTGAAATACGAGTTTACACAATCCGTACAGGTCATGTAAAATTAAACTTAAAAGTATCTATATTACTACTTTATATAATTAACAAAATAAAAAATAAAAATACTTCAAAAAACTTAATTTATAAAGAAACATTCCAATAATTATTCAATTTTATTTTTATATTAGGTATTATATTGTTTTAAATCAGGTATTACTTTAAGAATATCTAGTTAAAACTTAAAATGGCTAAAAACTTTAAATTAAAATAAAAAATCTTAAAAAAATTATTAAAGTCTTAAAACAGGTCAGTCCCTTAAAAACTCTGACTCACGGTCCGTGAACTCAGTAATGCCATAGAAGGCCCTCCTACTAAAAACTGCTTTATTTTTTTCTAAACAGTGTTTCCCTGTGTTCGTCAAATATACCAAGGGGAAGCAAATTGATCAGGAACTGACATAGTTAAGGACAACATTTATTCTGGACCCATACCACAATCTTTCACTGACTTTTACATTGTATGATAATAGAAATGTCCTAAACTGTTTGTTTTAGTTTTAGTTTAGAATATTTTAGTAACTTGGCGAAGTCTATTGCACTATTGAATGTGTTTAAAGACCAATAAAGATCTTGAATCTTGAATCTTGAAAACAAAAGTGAGAATCCTTTTCACAATGTGGACAATTTCACTCATATATTCAAGATTAGAGAGTGGTGGAATTGCAATATTTGTAACATGCCATTTACTCTACATCACACTTGTGTATTTAACAGGAAAACTATAATTGTTTGGGTCAAACATGTCTCTCATAAGACATAGAGACCTACCACCTTTCCAAGTGGCTTTACCATTTCACATGTGGTTAATGAGCTAAATAAATAAATAAGGTCTTTATTTAGCAAGCGTCCATCAGTACAAAAAACTGTTTTTCATGAAAACTCTTGTCAGACATATAGAATACATGGAGAACAATAACGTAAACCATAAAATAAACGTAAAACACTAAACTATAAAAACTAAACTAACCTGATGCATATGCATGGGTCAGGCAAACACCACCTTCACACTCCCCTTAAATTTCTTACAGCTATAACTTTTTAAAGTGGGTGGCAAAGCATTGTATTTCTTTGGTCCAAAGTAACTAAAACCCTTTTTCCCCGTTTCCAGCTTTGTCTTTGGTAGGTGCAATAGGCTGTTCTGACGGGTACTACGCACATTAATTTCTTGCCTGAACACCAGCTTATTCCTGAGGTATTCAGGTTTTCCCGTCTGAAGAATTTTGTGGACCAGATTGACGGTTTGCAAGTCGGAGACATCCATGATAGACAACACCTTAGCATTTAATCTGTACTCGCTGATGTGGTCGAATTTTTTCAGATTGTAAACGAATCTCAGTGCTCTGTTCTGCAGACGAGTAAGTATCATCAAGTTTTCCTGAGTCAGACAACAAGCAAAAGCTGGAAGAGCATAATGTATAGCAGGAAATATTGTTGACCGAAACAATTTCCAGCTTGGAAGATTCTGGCAAAATTGTGGTTAATCTGTAAAGGGCCTTTAATCTCATTGTCACTGTTTTACATATAGCTTTGACATGATGGGAAAAATCGAGTTGGGGGTCAATAGTAACACCAAGAATCTTTAGACTATTACTTGCCATCAAAAGCTTACCGTCCACAAATATACACCGTTCAGCGCAGCTATTCACAGACTGACTACTCGAAGATAACCGGTCTACAAGCATCACAGAACATTTATTAGAATTCAGTAGCAAACCATGATCGTCTGACCATTTCTTTACACTCACTAAATCAGTATTGACATGACGGACAGCCTCAGCCGTTTTCAGAGGGTTTAAAAGAAATCAATAGCTGTGAATCATCCGCGTAGGAATGCAAAGAACAGTGACTTACAGGGTGAAATACAGGGTGGATACTCAAAATCTTCTTTAAAATTCCTGGGTTTTCCTTTTTTAAAATGTTTTATTCTGTAGTATATTTAAAAATAAAATGTAAGTAGCTTTAATACTGGATTTAACCCTTTTGAGTGCCACCCTGACAGAATTCCATCACTAGGTGTATACGTGATAAATGCCACCGACCACAATGTATTTGCTTTCAATTTTTGGATGTAACTTTGTGAATAATGCCTTATGCGTTTTGTGATGTTTGTAAATACATGTATCCGACTAGACACTATCTGCTACAGCACCGCAGTGAGGCAGACAGATTAGCAGGTTTCTGCAATGCATTGAAACCTGCAGTTTCAGATAGTTTTGGCTGTACACAAGATCAGTTTGGATAATCAAACCATCAAAACTTAAAGAAATGTTGACACGAAATTTCCCTTTCACCTTTGTTTAACATGTTGCACGTGCAAGTGTAAATAAATAATATTCAAATGTATGATGCTATACTAGTCTTAGGCAACACAAATTAGTTTTTTCGTTCTGTTGCATCATACAATAAATTCTTCTAAACAATTAATTATATATTAATCTTTTACAATTAGAATAAGACATTAAAGCAGAAAAAAGGACGATGAGTAGCAAGAGTAGGGCACCCAGAGCAGACACATCAATTAGTATGTAAAAAATAAGGTAAGCTGTTGAAGACTTATTTGGGAAAAGAAAGTTTTAAGGACCAAAAAAATACAAAAAAAAACAATGTTTTTGGGTTTGTGTGTTTTTTTTGTTGTCAAATTTTTTTGGGGGAAATCTATACCAGAAAGAGAGTCATGTTTGCCCATTTTAAAGAACTTAAAATAATGACATTTCCTAGTATGTATATTTATTCTTGTTTAGTTAGTGTTAAGGAAAATTTGTACCATTTTAAATTTAGGCAAGATATTCATACTCTCAACACAAGGAATAACTACTTACTTAATCAAGTTTCAATAAAGTTGGAAAAATCAAAAAGTAGCCACATCTTCATGAAGATTAAATTATTTAATAAACTACCTCAGAGAGATTTTAGTGTAGTATAAGTGAATAAATTTAATTCAGTATTAAGTAAATGGTTAAAAATGAATGCTTTCTACTCTGTTGACAAATATTAAACATGTGATATTAATACCCTGAGTTTTTAATTGTATTATAGATATTAATTTATAATTTGTTATTTACTATTTGTACTTAGTTTGTATGTGTCATGTTTATTTACCGTCTTAGTTATGAATTTTAACTAATTATCTATTTATGATTTTAAATATACTATTGTTTTAGGGTAAGCGGTTAAATATTGTTGTTCTGACTTTGTTTATTGCATGTAAATTGCTTAATGACAATAAAATTTCTTGAAACTTGAATCTTGAAGGCAGGAGAAAGGTAGACAAAGATAGGCCGAGGGTTGACTGCTGTGCTGAAACACCCCAACTATCTGTCGCAGCTTGCATGAAACATCATCTTCACAACAAACAGTCATGTGTTGCAGCTATCTTTTGGCTTGGATCCATTTTTTAATAAATAATATACTGTATATTATATACAGCGTGATGACAGTTGACTGTTCCGTTTATGAAAATATTTAATCATAACTTCAGCTGTTTTGTTTTATAATTATTGATGATAGTTCCCCTACAATAATATTACTGTTTTAGTATGTGTTGTTCTAGATGAATAATATTAAATGTACAGGTTTCAATCATCTAGTCTCTTATAACAATTTATTTAACTATATTTCTTGTCAGTTACTAAAAATAAATCATTAATTGAGCGATATCTAAAACATGAGAAGTTTGATGGGGAACCTAATTCTCCAATCTCACCTAAGGTACGGTCCCACTGTTTAATGACATTTGAAAGAATTGTCAAAAAGTTAGAATCAAAGGAAACTTAAATAAAAAATGAAGTTGAAGAGAGTTTGTTAATCAACAACAGCCTAACAGAACCAGAGTATGAATTAAACACTGACTATACGGATATGAAGATGTTTTAAAAACTTCAAATTCAGTTTTCCTCAAACCCAGTAATCAAATATTTATCAGATATCAATTGGCTGCTCCTAGACAACAAACAGGTGAGATTACCAATCAAATCAAATCATAATTTATTTCCCAAAAATATTTACATGCTAGCACATTTACTATCAAATCTATATTATCTTGTTACTATAATATTTAAATGTGTACTTAAAAAACATTAAACATGAAAATATTACACTCATCGATTTAAAGTGGCCTAGGAAATGAGCCTACATGGGCAGAAAGCCTGTGCGTAGGCTCGAGTTGCTTCCCTGGAGATTGTGGACGAATTGAATCGGGTGATTAATTATCATATAACATCAACACAACACATCAATAAATCTTATCTCTAAAAATTGTACTGAAGAAAGTAATTTCAAAGTTGTAATGGCAGATGAACATCGGTATACCTTTAGGTGGTTGAATACAAGAGATGTTTTTATAAATGGCCTTCTATCAAATAACGAAGACAATGTCGCTTAGACAACAGCAAAGTACAAGTTTCTGTAGTGTGGACTCTAAATGTTACTCTTGTGGATTGTCGACGATGACAATGTCGCTTAGACAACAGCAAAGTACAAGTTTCTGTAGTGGACTCTAAATGTTACTCTTGTGGATTGTCGACGATGACAATGTCGCTTAGACAACAGCAAAGTACAAGTTTCTGTAGTGGACTCTAAATGTTACTCTTGTGGATTGTCGACGATGACAATGTCGCTTAGACAACAGCAAAGTACAAGTTTCTGTAGTGGACTCTAAATGTTACTCTTGTGGATTGTCGACGATGACAATGTCGCTTAGACAACAGCAAAGTACAAGTTTCTGTAGTGGACTCTAAATGTTACTCTTGTGGATTGTCGATGATGACAATGTCGCTTAGACAACAGCAAAGTACAAGTTTCTGTAGTGGACTCTAAATGTTACTCTTGTGGATTGTCGACGATGACAATGTCGCTTAGACAACAGCAAAGTACAAGTTTCTGTAGTGGACTCTAAATGTTACTCTTGTGGATTGTCGACGATGACAATGTCGCTTAGACAACAGCAAAGTACAAGTTTCTGTAGTGGACTCTAAATGTTACTCTTGTGGATTGTCGACGATGACAATGTCGCTTAGACAACAGCAAAGTACAAGTTTCTGTAGTGGACTCTAAATGTTACTCTTGTGGATTGTCGACGATGACAATGTCGCTTAGACAACAGCAAAGTACAAGTTTCTGTAGTGGACTCTAAATGTTACTCTTGTGGATTGTCGATGATGACAATGTCGCTTAGACAACAGCAAAGTACAAGTTTCTGTAGTGGACTCTAAATGTTACTCTTGTGGATTGTCGACGATGACAATGTCGCTTAGACAACAGCAAAGTACAAGTTTCTGTAGTGGACTCTAAATGTTACTCTTGTGGATTGTCGACGATGACAATGTCGCTTAGACAACAGCAAAGTACAAGTTTCTGTAGTGGACTCTAAATGTTACTCTTGTGGATTGTCGACGATGACAATGTAACTGTCCTGCAAGATAGTATTTGTTATAACTGTTCAATGAAACAGCTTATTTTGCCTTTTTTCAATCCATTATAATGTATGGACTGGTAGTGTGGGGCAATGCAAGTAAAAGTAATAACATTCTTATCCTTCAAAAAAAGACTATATATAGAGAATTATTACTAACTCACAGCCACTTGAACATTGTAAACCTCTTTTTACTATTTGTAAAATTCAGACTAAAATGAACCTGTATCTTTTTGATCTTTTGAAATATATCTTTAAAAATCCTCAATTAGTAAAGCCTAGCAGTATAAAACACTTCCACAATACCAGGAATAAAAATGCTGCATCTATTAATTTGAATAGATTGAGCAAAACTCTTGAAAGCCATTCTGTTATTGCACTGAGAGTATACAACCAACTGTTACCCACTGCCAACACATTAAAAAAAAAAAAAATATATATATATATATATATATATATATATATATATATATATATATATATTATTGTACTTTAAGTCCTAAAGTACAATAAAAAAATGTTTTTGAATAAATATTAGTTATGGCTGTTAGATAACCCATTTTATGCACTGGACGAGTTCTTCCGATTAAAAAACATTTTATTTTAAATTCCCAAATGCCACTGGCTGTATTTGAGTATTGCAGTTTATGTTTGCATAACATAAGATATAAATAATCTAAGATTTATAACTAACTTAGCTATATTTATAATGAAAGCTGTAATGAGACTTTGTCAATGATCTTTATTTTATGGCAATAATAAATGTTGATTGATTGATTGGTCACTATACTAAAGTCTGTAGGGCAAAATATCCAATAGAGTGCCGTAAAGTTAACTCTAGGGATTCTAAATCACAGCTCTAGTGTCTACATTTACAGCAGCATCACCTCTACTCAAGTCTGCAGATGCACCAATAGACACTGCAAGCTCTGAAAGTTTTCTGATGGACTATTGCTCAGAGACATAATTTAGGAGTCACCCCTGGACAAGCACAAGTATCGATGGCATTACTTCCTTGTGCTCTAATATAACTGGATATTCTTCAACAGTACAAACATTAAACTCAAACATCACAAATACATCAATGTTAAATTTGCTTTCTTAAAACTAATCTCTTTCTAGAATCAGCTTTGAAGAACATGACCCTAAACTAAGCCAACTCATTGACACACATTTAAAAACAATAGCTGACCAAGAAAAATCCATTCTTACGCTGAAGAGGAAGAATACTAAAGGACAGGAGGCAGTAAATAAAACCTAACACGACTCCAATACACAATTTGTCAGTCAGTTCCTCTATTGACTGACAATGCATAAGTAGCTCAGCACCTCACTTGATTGATCTTAAAGAAATGAAAACTAAACTTCACCAGATGGAAGGGATTCTCCGAACTCTGGCAACTGATTTGAACCAGGAAACAAACCCTTTCCCAAATTAACCATAACAAACAAAACAATTACAATTGGTATGGGTCGGTTGGGTTTGCCCATCCCATAGGAAAAGAAAATTGTTATGACAAAAAAGGATGTCGTTTACTATCTTCCTCCAAGCAGTTTAAATTTAAACAAAATATTTCCCATGTGTAATACATCAGAGCACCAGTTGCAAATACAAAAAAATCATGTCACAAATTTTATCTCCACTTCATGGCCAATCCTACAAAACTGAAGAGTAGGTAAAAAAACTCAAGGAGAGAGTTTAAAGCCCTACATTAGACATCAATGGCCAGAAAAGGAGGTTTTCAGAGGGAAACTACAATTGCAAAGGCAGTCTTCAATAAACGTTCCCCCATCACTGCTTGCAGATTGTAGATTGGTGTTACTGATTGTATTGTATCACTAAACAATGGCAAATGTTCAGAAAAATCCTTCTATCGTCAAAAAAACTTCAAACAAAGAACTGCTTACAGAATAGAAGAAGGGGAGACTAATGAAAAATTCTTCAAAAAACATATTAACACTGACAAAACACAGGAAATAACAAAGTTGCTTCCAGCTCCCTAGTAAATGTACAACAAGAAATTCCAGAATCGAACTTACCTCTAAATATGACTGAAATCTGGGTTGACATAGAAAATTCTACCCCAGTCCCTCCAAGCAGTAATTGTTGGAGCAAACCCAGTACACAAAGCAGCGCTACAAATTAAGAATATTCCAACGCACAGCAATAAATTGTGCCAAAAACCTAACATAGTAGTACAAATTCTTCACCAGAATGTCCAGGAGATGGAAAATAAGAAACACCACATCATCCACCTTCTTGAGGACACACAGCTAAACATAGCTATACCTGTAATTACAGAACATGGCCTTCAGCATGAGCTACTACTGAACACAAGAACCCCGAGATATGTACTAAAGAAATTGCTGAATGAATGGCTGACATCAAGGCCCACACACTGGAAGAATACCTGCACTGGGAAGATTTAAAAAAAGAAACCTTGTATTTTAATTGTATAAACACAACTAAATGTACTTCTGTGTAAAAATTATTATTGTAAATTGATGCTACAGATTTCTCAAAGATATTGTAATAAAGATTTACTGATTTCTGTCCACAAGGCACTACTAAGCTGTTACGGTAAATATGTTAGAAAACAGTTTGAGGGCTGTTCTTTCAAATGTATATAATAATAAAGCTAACATTACATTTATTTTTATATTTTATTAAAACAATTTACTTTCCGGACAACCCTAGTAGTTTGTACTAAGCTACAAGTAATATCGTTATTAGGTATCTGAAACCAGTGAAAGAGTTTTTAACGAATACTTAAATATCTCGTGAACTATTCATATAGTACCAAAACACACATTATCCATCACTAATACGGTACACAGCCTGTGAATGTAATACTATCACTAGTATACCATGCTATTAAGCAGTACATTTGGTTGTGATGAAACTGCTGTGGCCCATCTTAGCTACAGAGGTGGAGTGTTAATGCAAGATAATTTTTCATCAAATTATATGGTATAACATTTCAATTAATGCAATTTTAATATAAAACTTAAGTTTACTAACATTTATAAGCTTTATTTTAATCTCACTGTTCAAGCTTTCTTTGTCAAAAGTAAAATATACAGGGTGTTTCACAACAGGTTGGCACAACTTCACGATATGATAGTAAACACAAAAACAAGCAAAAAGGTCACATCGACATGTGTCCTATCTCCCTTCATTCTTAATGTCTGTCTTTTTTATGTATGTCTGTCTAGTGCATATGTTTTTTTTATTGAAAAAATCATATCCCAGAACTCGAAGCAAATAACATGAAACTTGGCATTTATGTTAAGTTAATTAAAGGAAAAAAAAATTAAATATCTATTATCACTTTCCATTTCAAAATGGGGGCATTTAAAAGTTTAAACTTTAATGTCCCAAAAACTGTTAACCCTAGGTAAATATTACAAGAATAATTATTTATTGAAAATTTAATTAAAAATCTAAAGTTACATACCAAATTTGTTTTAATCGGTTCAGGAATAAAATAATTACATTAATTTGTTGGTGAGTGTTTATGCTTTCTTATTGGAATTTATGGGACCAAGTCCAATAATTTTTTTATGTATTGGTCTTATTATTACAACAGCTGTTTTAAAATAAAATGGGTGTATATGGATAAAACATTTTATTGTTACTTAAAATCTACATTTAAATTTTAAGTTAAAACACTGCTCATTGTGACGTCCTTTTTAGCAATGCATGTTTAAGTTCAGTGGTGTAAAAAATTTCTTGGTCTTTCAAAGATCACAGGAATTGCTCCGATGCTGTTGCATCCTCCTTGCACCCTTGGAACCAATTCTTGTGCATTAGGAACCATAAAAAATAATACATTGGGTTGAGTTCCGGTCAACTAGCTGCCCAATTTACAGTTCTTCCACGCCCAATCTACTTCAGAGAGTAGGTTGCTTTGTGGTAATCAGTCAGAATATTACTGAAATGATTCGGCGCACCATCATGCATAAACCACATGTCTTCATTTATTGCAAGACGAATAGTGCAGTCATTGAAGCATTGTTGGTCCGAATTTTTTTTACTGTGAACCGAATTGCATAAAATTTTGGAATTAGGTTCATCTTACCCTTAACTTCAAAAGTGAAAATGATTTGAACTCCGCAACCACCCTGGGGGTGGTTGCCACCCCTTCTCGGGAGTGAATTTATTTTTTTCAAAATAACCTCGGATATCGATAGAAGGTCAAATTTTAAGCAAAAAAATCATCTATAACGTTTTTTCGAAAAATCCAATACTTTTCATGTTACTGGCAATTGAAAATTTCGCAATTGTTTTTCACGTTTTTCATCGGTTTTTTGCAAATATCTCCAAAAATATACGTTTTATCGAAAATTTTATAAGGAACACAATTGTAGCAGGTAAAACAATGAACAATTTTGTTTTTTATAAAGTATTCTAAGTGCAATATTAAGCAAGATATTAAAAATCAAAGCCGTTTTTTATTTTGTCTGAAATTTAATTGATGTGGTCAATGCCATCTAGCGGCGAGCAGATGCATTTTTAGGCATTCTAATAAAAAAGAGTTTGATAGTGCTTGAAATAAGCTTTAAAATGAGCACTATTAAAAGTCTTTTGCACGTAAAATAAGTGAGCTGTATTGCAAATAAGAGGAGCATCTAATGTTTTTTCTTTTAAATCAATGGGTTTCATAAGTGCCATTTCCACCAAAATTAAAAATAATCGTATTCCGCCTAGAATCAACTTTATTATGAAGAGTTTTAATAGATTGTATCAGTTTAGCTGCTTCAGGACACATATTTTTCAAAAAAAGTCACGATTAAAAAAAAAAATTTCAAAATTTTTAAAAAACCACCTTTTTTCATAATATCTCAAAAATGACGACACATACGAATAAAAGTGTAGGTATGAAAAATGTAGGTATATTTCTGACAAACAATTTGGATTTTTTATTTTTCTGTAAAAACAAAAAATTGACGGAAATATGATTGTTTAAAGAGCGCGTGGCAGCGCAATCACAGCCTCTATTAAGCCCTTTAACCCTTCACCGTTTGAGAAAAAGGTTTTTTACTATATATTGCAATGAAGGATGTTGTAGCTCTCTTAATTAACTTTACAATGGTTTTTTATAAATTGTGATAGCATGAAAATTGAAGGAGTTATGGTCAAAAAACTTATCATATTCTTTTTCTACTTAGTAACTGAAAATTTCGGACTGTGAATATTTGGAGCAATGTGAAAGTACGCAGTATAATAGAGACCCAAAACTATTGTAATGTGTATATATATATATACATAATATGGCTCATATATTTTGGAAACGTAGGCATGAATACATACCAACTTTCCTATATGTATATATAACACATTTGAGTAAATTTTGTATAATTTGTAAATATTTTATCCAATAAATGGCAATTTTTTACTCTAAATTAAATTATTTTTAAATAATATGTAATCATATATATTTACTGTTTTAATTTAGGGGTAGTTTTCCTTAAAAACATACCCTTGTAGAAAAGCTTAAGAATATGATAATTATTTTCGAGAGTGTGGAATCCTTTTCATTTTATAAAAAAAATTTTTAACAATTTTTTTTATCAAGGGTTAGTTTTCAAGGGTTGATAGGGGGTTAAAAATTTGATAATTATTATAGAAAATATAAAATATTACTAAATCTATACTTACATCTTTTTATATCATACCAAAGTAATTTTTGTGATTTTTTTCAATTTAGGGGTTGTTTGCAAGGGTTGTAAGATGTTCAAGGGGTTGAAAATGATTTTAATATGAGGTAATTGTGTTATAAAACACTTTTAAAATTTCACCACTTACTATTAAACATGTTTTCTAGCGATAAAATGGCTCAATGTCGATTTTTTTCCATTAAGGGGTTGTTTACACCCCTTAAAAATAATAGGCGGAGTTCAGATCATTTTCACTTTTGAAGTTAAGGGTAAGATGAGCCTAATTCCAAAATTTCATGCAAATCGGTTCACAGTAAAAAAAATTCGGAGGGTAAGACCGTATTTTTCGCTTAAATGACTGCACTAGAAACATCGTCTAATAAATCTAACAAAGTAGTTCTAAAAAATCTAGGTAAAATGTGTCCATTGAGATGGGACGGAAGAATATGTGGCTCAGCCGGTGATCTCAACATAACACTACCACACCACCCTATGCATGGTGTGGTGAAGTATACCACACACATGAAACATGAAACATGTAAACTGAATTGCTGATGATGAGACCTACTCACATATTCGTGAGGATTCTCTAGTGCCCCAGTATGTTATGGGAATTTATTATACTATCTCTGGAAAGTATAGCTTCGTCTGTAAACAACACTTTCTTAAAATAATTTAGATTCTGAATATGACTTGTAAGTTGGCAATTAAAATATTCAATCATTGGAGGGTAATCTTGTGGGAGTTACTTTTGCACTTTAGTCAGGTGAAATAGAAATAGACTATTTGAGTCAATCGTACACCACACTGCAGTTTGGTTTACATTTCATCTATTTACACTAATCCATTAATTTAAATCCATTTGGAATTCTCCTTACACTTGTCCCTGCACTTCCTTCAACAGTTTAAAAAATGTTTTTTTCTATCTTGTGGTTTAGTTCAACCTGTGGACCTTTCCTTAATAATGATTACAACACAACACCATCGTTGATGGTTATCTCTCTTTAACGGCAAAGAATAGGTTCAATTCTTGGGATCAGAGATATGTCTGCCAAGAAATCAGAATATTCTTTATTAACAATTTCTTCAAGGAATGTAATAGTGCCATATGTACAAAATTATGTTTTATAAAGTACACAATAAAATTAATAACATTAAGTTCAGGTCATTTGAAAAAATTCATCCATAGAGTAAATTTGATTGTCCATTAGGAGATTCTTCAGTTTCTTCTTTAATGTAGCACCAGTTTCTTCCCTGAGATCTTGAGGTAGGTGGTTGACAACTATAATACCGACATATATTGGTTTTCTTGCAAATACAGAAGTTCGGTGAGCTGGTAGGTTGAAAAGGTTGGCATGTCTCGTATTATAGTTGTGCAGGGCAGTTCTTCGGGCAGGTTGTTGTGTCCCACCTCACAGATGTATACATCATAATGCATGTATTATAATGCATAAACAGTCAATATGTGAAGGTTTTTAAAGTGCTCACGGCAGCTCTCCATATAATTTATGCCTGCTATAGTTCTTATTGCTCTCTTTTGTAGTATTAGAATACTGTCCATGTTTTTCTTAGAAGTACCACCCCATGCTGCAATAACATACATTATGTGAGTTTCACAAAAAGCATGATAAATTATTTTTGCAATTTCAGGCATGCCAATTTGCATCATTCGTTGTATTAAATATATACCAGTGTTTAATGTCTTGCATATGCAGTCAATGTGGGCTGTCCAAGTAAAGCAGCTGTCAATGGTAACTCCCAGGAAACGTGCACTGTCCTCCACTTCTACCTCAGGCAAAGCTGTTTCCTCCCTTCCTCTTCTCTCAAACATGAGTTGCTTTGTTTTTTGTGTATTTACAACTAGGTCATTCTCGTGGCAGTACTGAGTGGCTAGGTTTGTAGCAATAAAAGCGTTCAGGTTGAAGTTGTTCAAGGTTGTCATTACCCAGCACCAGGGTGGTGTCATCTGCGTACATGATGGCTGGAGCACCCCTTTTTTACTGATAAAGGCGTTGAAAGAATTTTTTGTTCATACCCTTTCCTTGACACATCAGTTCTACAACCTGATGTCTGTCAGATAAGTAGTTGAAAAACCATTCTGCAGCTTTTGCCACTACACCGAGTGATTGTAGCTTAAAAGCTCTATGTAAATCCTGTTTGCTTCAGCACTGTTTCCCCAAGTAGCACCGTACGCTAAACGCTACATCAACGTACTGCTCATTGCTGTACATAGCCATCTTTGAAATAATTACTACTGTAAAGGAATAAATAGTGCCAATGAACGGCAATCAAAGCCAAATAAAAAAAAATATTAATTACAAACATGTTGTAGCCTTGTAATGAAACGATCTTAAAACTATTATTATGGGCATACTTTATAATTTTAGATTATTAACAAGAAAACAGCTGTCAATACTCCAAAAACCAACAAATAATAAATCATTGAGACTTGGACAAAAGAATCTACTATTTACATCTTTGAAATCATAAACATTCACCATCTAAAATGAATGTAATTATTTTATTTATCAACCGATTAAAACATATTTGGTATAAATTGTTTTGTAATTACATTTTCAACAAATAATTAGTCTTGCAATTTTTATTTAAGATTAACAGTTTTTGAAAAATTTAAGTTTGAAAAATTTTAAATGCCTCAATTTTAAAATGTAAAGCGAAAATAGGTAGGTATTTACATTTTTTAAATTTTCCCTTAAATTAACTTAACATAAATACCAAGTTTCATGTTATTTGCTCCAACGAGTTCTGAGTTATGTGACATAAATACGTTTTTAAATAAAAAAACATGGACAGACAGATATTAAATTAAGGGAGATAGAACATATGAACTTTTTTGTTTGTTTTGTGTCTAGAATCATATCCAGAAACTTCTGGATACAACTGTGGCAACGTTTTGTGAAACATCCTCTATAAAATTCTAGATGATATATAGTTCCTTATTTCTTAATACTACAAATATCATTGTGCTAAAATCTGACATAAATACATTTTTAACTTCTATAATTAAAAATACAACTAGTGAAACTTACAATGTAAAAAGAAGTTTTAAAGGTAAAAATATCAATGAAAGAGTACATAACTTAGGGCCTAACTAGTAATCAAAGATAAAATAGTTTACAAATGATGTAGAGCTTAAATTATTATGATTTGCCAAAGTTTCATCAGCACATTTACGATTAGTGAACCACACTCTTGGAATCTGTCAGGGACATCTTGGAGGATGAAGTTTGGGTGTAACTCGAGCTTTTGTGTAGGCTGAGTCTTGTGAACTGTCTCCTGGTGAAGTCTGGTGGTGGTAGTGTCTGTCTTTTCTTTCTGTCTCTTTCTAAAAACTAAAGCCAACCAGTCAAATGATATGTTACATGAACAAAGAAATTACAACTCATAATTGTAAAATTAAACTGCTTCTTGAATAAAGCGACATGGTGATTTTTCTTTTTTTATCACTCTGCTCTAAAGATGATATTCCCAAAAACTTCCAATAAACAAAGACTTTTGTCAGAAGGAACTTGCAGGTTTTGATGTAATGATAGAAAGCTTGACACCTTACACCAGATTTAGGGTTGAGAGAGAGAGGGGGGGGGGGAGGGAGAGAGAGGGAGATAGACAGAGTGTGAGAGAGAGTGAGATAGAGGGGGAGAGAGGGGGAGAGAGAGGGGGAGAGAGAGTGAGAGAGTGAGGGGGGGTTACAATCACCCTCAATAACAACTCCCAGCTACCCGGAGTGGAGGAGAAAGGCCAGCAGGCGGTATTATCACTACGGTACACACAGGACACGCTCTAGCGGTCACAGTGTGCTGCGGTCACATATGGACAACCTTAACATCGAGAAATGTTATCTATCTGATTTTGAAATTAGGTTACTCGTTTATAGGTTATATGTATTACCTATTATTCAGTTATATGTATTACTAAAATAGTTTGATGAACAGACAATATTATTAATAACTCTATACATTTCTAAGAGGCGTGTTTCTGAGTGGCTTTAACATTCAGCGATAAGATTTTTCCAGGTAAAGGAGCCTTGTTAAATATCGCTGACAGTGTAGCGACAGTCTGGCGACAAGCGAGTCGAGTCTTGGTACACACAGGTCTACCTGCACAATAGACTAACAATACTTTTATCTCACATTTTTCACTAGTACAGTCACTGAAGGTGAAAATAAGGTAAAAGCTACCAATTATTTCACATTGCGTGTGTTTACTTGAAAGTTTGCATACTACCTCATCTGACCCTTTACTTTAAAAGTGATATTGCCTCGATGTGTGTTTTTTGCAAGTTGGGTGGGAATTTGGGAAGTTGGGAACTACCCTTGTACAAAAAAAATTCGGGAAGTCCAGATTTTGTAATATTAAGGATTTAATTCATGTTAAAATATGTGGAATAGAGTGATTTTAAAGATTTTATATTTAATGCATGAAGTTAAATTACTTTTCTACCCTTGAAATCCTTAAAAACTACCCCTTTATGTCCGACAAGAAAATAAAGTTTTTAGTGCCTTAAAATGAACTTTTGGTTCATTCACAAACTTATATTATATCTTTTATCTTATTACTTATCAAAAAACTTATCACTCCCTAAAAATAATCCCTTCCATTAAAATAAAGAACTTGTCCCAGGATTGGTTGGGATGCCATTCAAAAACAATACGCCCAAGGTGTCCCGCTTTTCAAAATGGAATTGAGAGCGAAGCCACGGGTAAATGCTAGCTTTAAAATAAATACATCGCAGAGTATTTAAAGATTTATCGCTCTTAGTAAACACTTTGTACAACATAGAACTTTTTGTAATTCAAGCACTGTAAAAATGTGAAAGTGAGAAAATAATGCAAGTAAAATATTAGCAATTGAAATAATGAAGAAGAGATCGGTGCTCGCTGGACACATTTATCTCCGCCGCCGCCCGCGTCCTGAGACTTTGCTGACCGAGCTACTGATAACACTACCTCCAACGGCAGACCTTACCTAGAAGCAGTTGACGTTTGACCATGGAGATGGCAGGTTAGTTCTTACACAATAATTAAGAAGTGATCTGTGCTCGCTGGACACATTTATCTCCGCCGCCCGCGTCCTGAGCCTTTGCTTACCGAGCTACTGATAACACTACCTCCACCGGCAGACCTTACCTAGAAGCAGTTGACGTTTGACCATGGAGATGGCAGGTTAGTTCTTACACAATAATTAAGAAGTGATCTGTGTTTGCTGGACACATTTATCTCCGCCGCCCGCGTCCTGAGACTTTGCTGACCGAGCTACTGATAACACTACCTCCACCGGTAGACCTTACCTAGAAGCAGTTGACGTTTGACCATGGAGATGGCAGGTTAGTTCTTACACAATAATTAAGAAGTGATCTGTGCTCGCTGGACACATTTATCTCCGCCGCCCGCGTCCTGAGACTTTGCTGACCGAGCTACTGATAACACTACCTCCACCGGCAGACCTTACCTAGAAGCAGTTGACGTTTGACCATGGAGATGGCAGGTTAGTTCTTACACAATAATTAAGAAGTGATCTGTGCTCGCTGGACACATTTATCTCCGCCGCCCGCGTCCTGAGACTTTGCTGACCGAGCTACTGATAACACTACCTCCACCGGCAGACCTTACCTAGAAACAGTTGACATTCGACCATGGAGATGGCAGGTTAGTTCTTACACAATAATTAAGAAGTGATCGGTGCTCGCTGGACACATTTATCTCCGCCGCCCGCGTCCTGAGACTTTGCTGACCGAGCTACTGATAACACTACCTCCACCGGCAGACCTTACCTAGAAACAGTTGACATTCGACCATGGAGATGGCAGGTTAGTTCTTACACAATAATTAAGGAGTGATCGGTGCTCGCTGGACACATTTATCTCCGCCGCCCGCGTCCTGAGACTTTGCTGACCGAGCTACTGATAACACTACCTCCACCGGCAGACCTTACCTAGAAACAGTTGACTTTCGACCATGGAGATGGCAGGTTAGTTCTTACACAATATTCTCTCATGTTTAACTAATATATTACATTTCTGGATGTAGTTAGCGAGTTACTGTTTAAAACTCTGCATACTTAATTATCGCGATATTTCATTATTATATCTTAGATTTTGTTATCAATCTGACTGTATTGATCTAGAATAAACTTTTAACGAACCGAACCCGGCACAACAATTGGAGGTTATATCTCATTAAAACGAGGCGTTGCAGAGAAATGTAGGTACAATCGGCAGTAAAATGACGTCACTGTTGTAATACTTGCCCCTCCACGCGTCATACAGCACGATATTTTCACAACAAATAGAACATTCAACACAGCTGACAACCCACGGTGGTTAAAATACCAGTTTGAATTGTGCTGTTTTCTCAGATTCTCAATGTTCCTTTCATGTTTGTTTATTTTTAAGTAGGAGTTTCCTTATATGCTAAGTTTGTTAACTAGAATAAACCACATTGTTATAAGAAATTACTAATGTTTGCAAAAAATTGTATTTTCCATGTATAAATCTTTTGCTTTTTTATTTTTTGCTTTGTGACTAAAGTTCCAAGAGTTATTTATATTTTAGTCATTATAAACCTTCACTAAACGAGGGACTATTTATTTTTACTCCAGTAAGATTTATGATCATACACATATTGTCGACCACGTCACCCTACTAAAGTGACGTGTGTATGTTCCCTTGTGCTATGAGCTATTTATAGGTACTTTGAACCATCCGTGATTGTTGTGTAAATCAGACAATGATTTCTTGCAGTGGGCGCAACAAGTGTGTAAGATAGTCAGGACATTGAGGTGATGGGAATATGCAAGCATAACTCACTACCTTGGCCTATGGACTGCAACCTTAGAGGATTGTTATTGCTATAATAATAACTAAGCACTAATGGTTTTCTCATCGATTGGTCATTCAAATTATGGTACCCTGTGTTTACTTTTAAAAATGCAACAAAAACGTAATTCTTACGAATTTACTCTACATAACTTCTTTAGGTATAATATTGAAAATCTTTTCGGGCCTAGGGATTTAGGAAATCCACCAATGAATATATAAACAAGGTTGTACGCAACAAGTGTCGTTAGGTTGCATGCAACATTCTATTCTGTAACTCACTTAGGCCTAATTATCTAGATATCCTGCGGGCAGACAATCA
This sequence comes from Homalodisca vitripennis, assembly GCF_021130785.1. Lineage (NCBI taxonomy): Eukaryota > Metazoa > Arthropoda > Insecta > Hemiptera > Cicadellidae > Homalodisca > Homalodisca vitripennis. The sequence continues at coordinate 132,564,816 of NC_060214.1, read as the reverse complement.
TAAAAAAAGAAAATCATACAAAAATTACACTCAACAAATTACATGTCACGACACGAATAATCAGAATACATTCTTTGCTATGTAGACATGAAGTATTGAGGAAAATTTAAAGCCTACAGATTAAACCTTTCTCGAAAGTCTGCGGCTCTGTATCACTGACTGGCACATGTCTGAGCGATGACGTCATTGTCCCCAGGACCAGCACCGACACAGTCAGTCACCTTCTGTGTAGTCCTGACCTGGTTGTGTTGCTGTGTCGGCTATACTGTCGGCTTAGCCGACACAACACACAACCAGGTCAGGAGCCGCTAAAGGAATTCTTGTGTTCATATTTTTGTTTATTACCTAGCATTAACAACTAATTAAGGGATTTTGCATGAATTCTTGTTTAATACGATTTAGCTACATATTTACAAATGAAACTGTCTTTTATACTATTCCATTATATGAATAGAGGAGTACGCCACAGGCACGCTAAGGTTGGACGCAACATGTCAAATCTAAATCTCATTTAATTCCACGGTGCCTTACACACAACTCCTAGATGTAATCATGTAACATTGTGACATTGTAGTATTGTGTAACATGTGTGTATCATTGTAGTAATAGCAATCATGACTGTCGCCGTGTCATGTATATTATTAACGGCAAAAAATTTGATGTTGAGTTAAAAAAATATTCCTGAGTTTATTACAAAAGTTTATTAAAATGTTCATCTTCACTCCGCTGTAACTATGATGTGACACATATCCTGCATTGTACTGTAAACAAAACAATGTCTCTCTGCATTGCATTTACCTACAGTAGCAAACAAAACAATGTCTCCCTGCATTGTAGTTACCTACAGTAACAAACAAAACTATGTCTCCCTGCATTGTACTTACCTACAGTAACAAACAAAACCATGTATCTTTGCATTGTACTTACCTACAGTATCAAACAATACTATGTCTCCCTGCATTTTAGTTACCTACAGTAACAAACAAAACTATGTCTCCCTGCATTGTAGTTACCTACAGTAACAAACAAAACTATGTCTCCCTGCATTGTAGTTACCTACAGTAACAAACAAAAACCGTGTATCTTTGCATTGTACTTACCTACAGTAACAAACAAAACCATGTCTCCTTGCATTGTACTTACCTACAGTAACAAACAAAACTATGTCTCCCTGCATTGTACTTACCTACAGTAACAAACAAAACAATGTCTCCCTGCATTGTAGTTACCTACAGTAGCAAACAAAACAATGTCTCTCTGCATTGTACTTACCTGCAGTAACAAACAAAACAATGTATCTTTGCATTGTACTTACCTACAGTATCAAACAAAACAATGTCTCTCTACATTGTACTTACCTACAGTAACAAACAAAACAATGGATCTATGCATTGTACTTGCCTACAGTAACAAACAAAACTATGTCTCCCTGCATTTTAGTTACCTACAGTAACAAACAAAACTATGTATCTCTGCATTGTACTTACCTACAGTAACAAACAAAACAATGTATCTTTGCATTGTACTTACCTACAGTATCAAACAAAACAATGTCTCTCTACATTGTACTTACCTACAGTAACAAACAAAACAATGTATCTTTGCATTGTACTTACCTACAGTAACAAACAAAACTATGTCTCCCTGCATTGTAGTTACCTACAGTAACAAACAAAACTATGTCTCCCTGCATTGTAGTTACCTACAGTAACAAACAAAACTATGCTCTCTGCATTGTAGTTACCTACAGTAACAAACAAAACTATGCTCTCTGCATTGTACTTACCTACAGTAGCAAACAAAACTATGTCTCTCTTTTGAAACCCTTGCACTTAAAACTATTCCAGTGCGTTAATTTTATAAGAAACCTTTAGTTCTCTTTTCTAGTCAAGGTAGACAAGGATTATGCCACCTCACGTAACAGGTTCCGCTTAGGTTACCTGCAAAACCTTTAATCAGTAACTCACTTAATTATATATATATATATATATATATATATTATATTATATATATATAAAATTAAGTGATATATATATCTTACCTATATATATTATATATACAGGGTGAATTTAAGTTAGTGTCGAAAAATTTTTTGGGTGATACTACTCAGCATTATAGACCAAAATATGAAAATAAAAAATCCCTATCTCATTTATCTTTTAACTACGACCAATTTCGCTTATGGCAGATTGACAGACAGAGAGTCATAAAGAAAAGAAATTGGCACAAAAGTTGTGCTCAGCCAAATTCTATGGCTGGATATGCATCATCTTAAAATACACTATTTTTTATGTAGAAATGAAGTTTCGAGCAAATTTTAAATTCTACAAATGAAATTCTCGAAATATCTTGCCCATTAACAAACATGTTTTTGTTCCTTAACATGTGTTTCATAGCAGTGTAAAAATAAAGAAGTCCTGTTGGGCTAGGAAGGGTACAAATATTCAGTAGATCCTTTAAATGAAATTTTGAATATAAAACTTTTAAAGTTGACTTTCCACTCTCATTTTATTATTTACGCTATGAATAAAAATGTCTCATGTTATGTTTGTACTAACTCTGTTTACAAATATATCCGCTATTTTTTCATTGTCCGATGGTTACGCACAAAACCAGTGCAATAAACTCGCTAAAGCTCAGCTAAATCCCTTTTATTGACGTGTACAATCAACGAGGTAAGTGTTCTTATCTAGAAATGAAGCATCGTGCAACATTTCAAGTTAGTTAATTTTTTAGATATCGTATATTTCTCACAGACCCTAACAACAACTATTGACAAGAGTGAATTTATTACATATTATTGTCTGAACTTTCTTTTTTCTTGCAGGATTTCCACCTGACTCCACCATTAAACAGGTTTTAAATGAGAAGTCGGTGATACTTCACGTTCCCAGATCATTTCTCAACGTATTGGGATCTAGGAAGCAAGGCACACTTATCATCGAAGGTGAGCCTCACAGTTTAATATGTGACCATATGTGACTAAATGAGAACTCGGTGATACTGCAACATAGTATTTATTACATATTATTTATTTTAAATTAAAAAATAACTTTTAAATTAGTCCTAAGTGATGAGAAACAACACTTGGTGAGTAACAATTTTAAATTTAGATTATTTGGAATATTGACAGATGGTTCAATATCATGGCGTTGTACAAAAAGAAGGATTGTATCAAATAGGTCAAAGTAGATTGTAAAAAAGCAAATTATTAAGTGAGAAGCAAGAATAAATAAATCTATCAATCAATGTTTATTGCAGAGATGATTCACATGCATAGCAGCCAGTCAATAAAAGGTATCAGAGCTAAACTTTTGTACATTCTCACCACATCAGAACAACACTCCACTCAAACATACAATTCAACATTCATGCAACTTTCATCCATTTGCAAATTTTCCACCCATGGTTAATCCACATAATTCAAGTGCGTTTAGAAGTAGCCGTAATATGCTGTCGTCAAGTCTTCTCTACTTGCTAACAAGGCTATCCTGCGCAAAACAAACAGACTTATGCTTAGCTTTTTTGAGACTTTATGGATGTGCTTGTGAAAAGATAAGTTATAGTCGATCTCAAAACCTAGAAAGTCCGTAAAAGAACTAGAGCCAGTGAGGAAATTTCCTATAAATATATCAAACCGATTTGAGTTATTTTCAGAAGACTTTAGACAAAAATAAATTAACTTGGTCTTTTATTTACGTGAAGACGATTTTGCTAAAGCCATTAAAGTATAAAACTGCCTTAAGTGAAAATTTCAGTCTCTAATAGTTCCTGAGAGAATATCATTATCAACAGAAGAAAAAGTATCAGCCCCAGGATGGAACCCTGTGGTACATCCGCTAATGTGGGCAGTTCACTAGATTCAAATATCCGAAGGCAGCCTATACTGTCAGTGTAGGGAACAGCCACAACCTGCTTACGTTTGAGAATGAAGGACTAAACCCAAATGCCTTACCTCTAATACCTTACTCTAGATGCCTTACCTCTAACTGTGCGGAACTGCGTCAAACATTTTTACTTTGGTCTAAAAACAAAGCGTATGTGTCTTTATGCACAACAGTGACAAGACACACAATGTGTGTCTTCATGTGTCAAGTGAATATACAGTCTGTGAAAAGAAGTTAAAAATAGCATGCGAAGTTGAAGTTTGCTTTTTGAAACCAAATTTTTTTTGCAGATAATCTTATTAAACACGAGGCATTATTCCAGCCGATTAAGAAAGAGCTATTGAAGTACTGAGCTGCTGAATTTATGTATTTATGTTCATACAAGGCGGTCAGCACCAACTACATGTGAAATTTTGTGGTTTATTAAAATTCACCAACAACATTTTGTAATGTAAATTACCTATAATTGAGACTTGAATTCATTAGGAAACTCTAATAACGAATTTATTGCGGTTAATATTTTATTTGATTATTTAATTTGCGATAAAACAAACAAGTTAATAACATCGAGTAGATTCTACTTAAAGACCAGAAGGAGGAATAATAATTACGTTGAACTGAAACAACGAAAAGGTTTTACGCAAAATGGTTTTTTAGGTTTTAGACCTGATAATATGTAGAATAAATACTGTTTAATCGAAAGTTTTATCACAAATATCACTTTAACCCATGCCCTAAACTACTGTACACTTTCAAAGCATGTACTTGCACTAAAACTATTATTGTATACCTCGTACTTTGTATTAGAAGAAACTAGCTCTGTTTATTAAACTACAAAACTACACATTTTGTATACCTTCATTTTCAAAAATATTATGCCGACTACCAACATGATAATGAGTGAGGATGAAGCTTGTGTAGCTTATCGCCAAAAAAGTAGGAATTTTATATATCACAAACTCTCAACAGAAAATGTATATACTTGTTTTTATTTCAGGGGTCAGTTTTCACTTCTTGTCCACAGTAGACAACAGTAGTACTATGCCAAGATGTCCGGTATTCATGGGCTTCTCCCCGCCAGTAAACTACGCACACGCTTTACACCTGGGCAGGATTCTCTTCCCCTTGGCACGTGGGGATACATTCATCGAGCAGAAGTTAGGTGACATTATGGTAAAACATCTCTTACAGCTGGCGGGCGGTAGCAATAGTCAAGTCCAGCACCGCAGACAGAGAGGTGGAAAAACAGGCCGCAAGGAGCACAGAGCGCAACGTCCTCGGCACAGGCAGGAGAGGCAGGATCTCGGCCCTCCGCAGCTCATGCAAACACAGACCACGAGTTTTACAAGACCCCAAGACACAATCACCTCCAACACAAACTCCTCTACAGTATCCAACTTTACTTTACCATCTTCGAGGGACCCGTATCGTTCTCAACAGCCCGCGGTCTGGCAACAACAGTTTCCTCAGCCGCCTCCTTACACATTCACCACCAATCAAAATTATCCGTATAGTCAGGCTTATGGACAAACTCGTCAAAACATGATGCCGCCACCTTCTCCTAACCAAAGTGGAAAGAGCGTGACCAGAGCATCTCACTTCAATTCTAACTCTAGCTCGCCCATCGCTCAGGAAAATACAGCAAGTGCATCTTCTGGAGGCGGTTTTCACCGTCCGTGGAATTGTCAAGGCATGATATCTTCTGTTAGTGCAGGAAACAATCGAGCAACATCAAGTACATCCTTTCAGCCAATCTCCGGTCATGGTTTTCCACCAAATTATCCTCAAACTCCCCAAGTTCAAGAATCTAATAACTCGAACCATTTTCCAGCTCCATTTGCTCGACACATGTACGCCCAAGCGAGCTGTCCTCAACCTCAACCGTCACAAACGACGTATCCTTATTCTTGGAATGATTCCCAAATGTTCCAAAATCAGTCAGCACCCACTCAATTAATTCACCATCTACCAAACAACGGATTGTACCCAGATTTAGTTGAAACAATGCTTTTTCGTCCTCCACCTCCTCCTACTCCCACTCCTATTCCTACTCCTAATATTCCTTCTACTTACTCTCCGTTCGTTCCCCAACCCAGCACATCATTTTGGCCTAACGAACAAACAGTATACCCCCAACAACCACAGGCCGGCCCCCAATACCCGTACTCCGGTAACTCCACAGCACCACTTCCTTGTCCTACAAACAGTTATTCCAGTGCTGCTGAGAACTCGGCAGTATCTCGCCAAGGTCCTGCATGCAGTGAGAATGCCTTTTCCAACATGCCTCTCAATCAGTATACAAATGTGAACGATGGAACTTATACAATGTCGAGTCAAGCTAATGCTTCACTGACAACCGTTAAGAATAAAGATGGCATGCTCGCTAAACAACACAGAAAACGAGATCAAACAAAATCTTACACGTACCCCTCTCAGTCTGTACACCAGGTCCCAAATGTCACTGTTAATCAGAGTAGACCCTATACTTTAGTGAATGTCGAGATTGAGGATACATTGAAGTCACAAGAGCCCTCGATGTCTTCAGAGAACAACGACTGGCAAGCAAGTACGTCTGCAGAACGGCCCATCGAGTCGAACCAGCAAGGACTTTCAGACAACGAGTACCAGTTTGCAGCGATTTCACCAGATTCTGATAGGCTGAGTATTGATGACTCTGTTATATACTGTCCGAGTGATTTGACCACCATTTTAGAGCCGATGCCGGCTCCTATAATCAAGGTGGAAAATCAGGAGGAGGTCGATCTACTCGTATTAGAGAATATCCCTGTTGTGGAAATTGAATTGCCTAATGAAGTCTTGGAGTTCATGAAGGAACGTGATCCATATTCATGAGATACACACAATGTTATCATAGGAGCTGATCTGGCGTACATTCGAATTCGCTAAATGATATGTACGCTTTGTATATGAATGAAGTTTGTATGAAGAATGTAATTTGCATCCACATATTTTTTAACTAAAATATTAATTGTAAAAGTGTTGATATAATGTTAATGTATAAATACCCTTATAGTTTTAGCAGCCTTCCTGTATGCTTTAATTCGAGACAAACCACAAAACTTTTTAACGTATAAAAATGAATTATTGATAAGTGTTTTTGACACTGTCAGTGACTTTAAATCAATGATTCTCGATATGAAATGAGTTATATTAATAAAACTATTTTATGTTATGTTGATGTAAGATGTATTTTATCTACAATGAATTATTTGCACTTTTTATGAATGTTGTATTTTTTACTCTTAATTATTAATAATGAATGTGGAAAAGCAGTATTGTTCGTTAATTTGGATAAATACATTACTTATGACATCATTTCGTTACTAATATTCCTTTGCATTTTTATTCATTTTGATAAACATATTTATATTATTATTAAGTGTGATCTGTTCTTGACCACTTTCACTTTAACCACGCAAATAGTTCATTACTCAAGAAATCTTATCATAAGATTAATAATAATCACTTTATTATGAAAATCAATTACTTTACATTATTAGAGAAACGCTTTTCTTTTTTATACTTATAATTTTTTGAACTTATGTTACATGTATTTTTTATCTATTGTTTCTAAGATTTAATATTATTCTGCAACATTATTGTTAAAATATACATCACTATTGGTGTTTAAATATTTATTTCATAATTCCATCTGAGTTGCCACATTCGCTTTATCTCAGTGTTTACACATTAGCTTTATTTTTGCGGTAAATAAAAATCTTTTTGTTAATCTAATTTCAGTTCTAGGCACATACTCTAGTCCTGAGTAAATTTTTAGACTGAAGAGAAATGATTAAAAGGTAATAATGTGTAGTATTATTATATGCATTTATGATGTAGTCTATCAATACAATTGTACTCTTGTCTTGCTTGGAGGCAGCACCTTCAAGGGACTATATTGTTAGTCCCTGTATTGTTAGTCCTGTAACAAACACCTGTATTGTTATTGATTTGAATAAGTTCCATTATTGAAAATTCAAGAAGATTAAAATACTCTTGTCTGGCTTGCAAACAGCACCTTGAAGGAACTGTATTGTTAATAAAACACCTGTCTTGTTATTGATTTGGATAAGTTCAAAATATTGAAAATTCATGATGATCCTTTTTTCTGTTCAAAAGTTTTGAGATTCGAACATGATACCTTCTATTTTGCTACACTGTATTTTTACAGAGTTTAAATAATTTTGAACAAATTCTTTCGATTTCAGTGGAGAATTGTTTTAACTAAGACTCTGCTAGTCCGTTTGACCGCTAGTCACTTGAGACGGGTGATTTGGAACACTCTGTATATATTGGATCACCAGTTACTTCGTTAAAAAGCTATCATTATTCATAAAAATCCAGGATAAGTTCTTTCATAAACTGACGTGTATACCCAGTCTTCTTCCTAAGGATGCAATGTTGGTAGGCAGCTACTGATGTATCATCTTTATACACGTGCATAGAATGCAATTGAGGATTTGAAGCGGTATAACATTGTATTTTAATCCTACACTAATTCACTCTTACATCTATAGTTTACCTAGAATAAAAGGGCGCAGTCGTTGGTACTCGTATAGAATCGGATTTTCTCATCAGCCAAAATTATAAACCTATATTTTGGAGACGAATTAATAGGACATATGTTTTATTCGGACAAATATTAATTTAACATTATTTCTTACACATTTAAAGGAATGCAGAAAATTAAAATTAACATTTGAAAAGTCTTTTACTTCAGTAAAACTTTCAGATACAGAAATATTGATCAAAACTGATATTAAATCTTCTTATAAATAAAAATGAATCGTTAAATGTGTTGGTAAGCGCTAAACTCAAGAACGGCTGGACCTATTCGGTTAATTCTTTTTGTAAAACGTCCATTGAAATCCAAGGAAGGTTTTTATGAAGCAAACTATAAGAAAAGTTACCTGGAATATTTTGAAATTCAGAAAAAATGTAGTTAAACCAATAATCCAAATTAAACTGGCACTAAACAGCTGTTCACAGCTTCAGTTTTATGTCGAGAAATTGGCTAAAACATCTGTTTTGACCAAAGTAGATTTCCAGGAACTGCATAATCGAACTATATAGTATTTTGATAGAGGCAATAGGGCAAGCTAAATTGTAACATAGTAAGTGAATTTAAACAGTCTGCAGTAGGTACTTTTTAATCGAAGAAGGGTTCTTGGCCCTATACGTAAGTATACTTTTTTCTTCGACAGGACAAGGCAAACTCTAATATGGTACTGGAAATATCTTAGACCTGAAATATGTGATACAAGGCTAGAAATAGACGCTTTTTGACCGAAGTAAGTTTTCGAGACCTGTGTATTGTATTTTCTTGATCAGGCTAACAATGCGACGTTGGAAATATAATTAATTTTAACCAGAAATGCTCTTCCACGTGCAAAACATGATATATTAATTAAATTAAACTCTGATACTTACGTTTTAAAATTGTCATAGAACTCTTAACATAGTGCTTTTACTAAGTAATATAAGGACTTCGGTTCTAAAGATTGCGTGCGAAGCCGCGGGTAACAGCTAGTAGTTAAATAAACGTGAAACGAGTAAACGCTTTGCAATATTTAAACGACAAGTGCTGTACACATCAAGAAGAATAGAGATAATCTGAAGCTCAAATAATTCTTAATACAATAGGCTAGGAGTGATACACAGACAATGTAAAGAACGAATTCCTTAAACGAGGGAATCCAAAAGTGAACTATTAAAGAACAAATTTAATAAAAAACGACCCTTATAATTATAAATCTGAAAGCATCGATTCAAAGTTAATAATTCAATACCATCCAGGTCTTCACAAAAGTAGTATCGTATGAATAGCATTTTAATAAGAGTAACCTTCAGAAGATTTCCAATTCTCAAATATTGATTGGTCAAACCTAAATTACCAACTACAAACACTAAAGACAATTTACAACAAAAAAATAAAGGATTACGCCCATGTTGAAAACCTAGATGTTTGGTTAATAAAGTGTTACCAAATTCATCAAAATTCACCAGTACCCATATCCTATGTGATTGCCTACTCAAAGGCAACTTAACCTGGAGTACAAAAATTTTATTTATTAATTTAAATGTAAAACAATTTTCAGCACATTAGGTATATTGAATCAACGTTATATGCCACAGTTACAATAATGACAGGTCATAGATACAGGTACAAGCACCACGATACCGTCACTCATTGTTAATGACAGGTCATAGATATGGGTACAAGCACCACGATACCGTCACTCATTGTTAATGACAGGTCATAAAATACGGGTACAAGCACCATGATACCGTCACTCATTGTTAATGACAGGTCATAGATACGGGTACAAGCACCACGATACCGTCACTCATTGTTAATGACAGGTCATAGATATGGGTACAAGCACCGTCACTCATTGTTAATGACAGGTCATAGATATGGGTACAAGCACCACGATACCGTCACTCATTGTTAATGACAGGTCATAGATATGGGTACAAGCACCGTCACTCATTGTTAATGACAGGTCATAGATACGGGTACAAGCACCACGATACCGTCACTCATTGTTAATGACAGGTCATAGATATGGGTACAAGCAACGGCCGTACACTCATTGTTAATGACAGGTCATAGATACGGGTACAAGCACCACGATACCGTCACTCATTGTTAATGACAGGTCATAGATATGGGTACAAGCACCACGATACCGTCACTCATTGTTAATGACAGGTCATAGATACGGGTACAAGCACCACGATACCGTCACTCATTGTTAATGACAGGTCATAGATATGGGTACAAGCACCGTCACTCATTGTTAATGACAGGTCATAGATACGGGTACAAGCACCACGATACCGTCACTCATTGTTAATGACAGGTCATAGATATGGGTACAAGCACCGTCACTCATTGTTACTGACAGGACATAGATACGGGTACAAGCACCGTCACTCATTGAGTCAGGTTATGACCTGTCATTAACAATGACTCGTATCTATGGATACGGGTACAAGTACCACGATACCGTCACACATTGTTAATGACACTTCATATGGAGAACTTAATTTCCATCCCTCACTTGCTCATCTCCTACTCCCCCCCCTCACAACCTAAGTCTAAGACAAATGTGGTATTCCTTGCTCTTAAAGCTGACATTTAACAAATATTTTATCTTTTGCCACGAGACCGGATGTCGTTAGGCCAGATATCGCAAGTCCGGTAGTCACTAAATCAACAGTGTACTCACTAACTACGTATCACTGCTATTATAGCAGTGATACGTAGTTACGATGTTAATACATAGTATGGGTTTATATATTACTTTTATTTCGAAAATAAAATCAAAGTTATGATTTCCCATAAATTATAATTCAATTTATGACAGTTTTGGGACACCGATAAAATATATAGAGCTTTAACACCCCAGACCCAATGGCGTTACTGAGTTGATAGTAGGCGGATACAATGAGCCTTGAGACGTTGAGAAAAGATTTAGACGGTCACAACCAAAACCAACGTTTATTGGGTACTTTACAAATCTTAGAGACCTACTGCAACAATTCATGTCGTAGCAAAACAGCCGCAGCGGCTGTCGCCACCCCCGTCAGGTGATCATCACAAAGCTGTGGTACTCTTGAGCTGGAAAACAAGAGTTAAACGTGAGTTATACGTTTACTGGGTATTTTACAAATCTTAGAGACCTACTGCACCAATTCATGTCGTAGCAGAACAGCCGCAGCGGCTGTCGCCACCCCCGTTAGGTGATCGTCACAAAGCTGTGTTACTCTTGAGCTGGAAAACCAGAGTTAAACTTGATTTATACGTTTACAAAATTAAACCTCGTAAAATTTAATGGATAAAGTACCTCAGTATATAAATTTGAGTTAATCTTTAAGGTTTTTAAGTTTTAATATTTATCTCGAATAAGATTTAGCTCCGTACAGGCGCCGCTGATACAGCTGCTTCGTTAGCGGAGTACTCATAACAGCGTCCTGCACCATAATGACAGGTACGTAGCTCAAACACAACATCGAACAGTAGCAGTAGCAGAACTGTCATTTTGAGTTCATATTTTGTCTGTAGGACTGTCAGCATTGTGACAATATGGTTGAGGCACACGTCAAATCATGGAATAAGCGCATGTGTCTGAGTTGAAGGAACGAGCTATTTCTTAGACTGTTTCAGGGTGAAGATGTTATATTCTATGGTTTTTCATATTGAGGCAGGCGGTGAGCTGCAAGACTAGATTTGAGCACTCACTAAGTCTGTCGTGCGTGTGTAAACATGCATCACAACTTCTTATATGTGATGGTTGACTCCAAGTGACTTGAACGCCTCTGTACAGCAGTCTGTATAGTCTCTGGAGTCCAGCCAGGATACCCATTACCTTTCTTTTGCACCAACAAGATTCTTTGGATATTTGCTGAGAACGGTGCTTCCCAGACAGCAAAATGACATGTCTTGAGTGACTTAGAAAATTGCGAAGAACGCTGGTCTTGTGTTGTTAGGTCACTTTGTTTCAGTGCGTGGACGCTAGAGTTCAGCTTACTACAAGGTTAGTCTGTGTGCGTGGTCAAGATTAAATGTCAAGCGTGATCCACAGAGACCTGTTTTCGCTGATGTTGCCAGACAGATTTTAAAATGTCTGATGATCAATTTCAATTTTTTTTATGTTGGCCGTTTCCTTGGCGTATTATTTTAAATCTAGTATTTGTCTTCGATTTATCTTCCACTAACCTTTTGTAAACTATGTATATTATAGTTTCAAGTAAAAAATATAACAATACATAAAATAATTTAAATGAAGAGTATTTTTATTACTTTAGATGCGTGCAGGTTTTTGAAAACGGTCTTTCATGACTTGAGTAGCCTCCGAGCTCGCACCACACTTGGATTTGCCTTACAATTAAAGTTTACACCAAACCTGAGAACGAGTTATGCGTAACATTATACAATACATTGTGTCCCAACTAAGCAAACAACTTTGTTGGATTGTAAATATTTCAGTAACACACAGATAATAGAGAGACTTAGTTTTAAGTAACACGTAACCTTACGGTGTCTAGGGCATCACCTTTATTCGTGAAGTTCGTCATGGATTCCATTGCTGGCAAAAGAAAGCACTCCGGCAATTCAACTCTGCCCACACTCGATGATACGTATTATTATTAGGCGTAAAGCTTGTAATGGCCTCGGTAATGCAAACTCAAGGCCTTAATTTTACTTTAAACCACCCTTAGGTATTTTACTCACAATTTCAGATCTTTTACAAATACCTCGATAAACGGGAAATAAAACCAGGGAAATGGCACCACTGTGCCCAATCCACTGGCACCGACAAGGGAAAGTCTTATCACGCGATTCTTTTAAAATTAATTTCCAGTGCGGAGGAGGAACAACACATTGTTGACAAATAACACAAGCCATATTCATAAGGGTTGGCGTGCATATTTTCCCAACAGGTGTAGATAAATGCTACCATTAATTGCTTTTTCACTGAATAAAAGGGGCCAGATGTCCGGCACAGGAAGTAGCACACCACCCACTCAACCCGTGGCATGTTTACGAATTTGATGTCTTTCATTAGGCCATATCTGCACGATTTGTTTATTTACTTTCCACACACATGTAACGTGGCTTCACCAGTAAACACTACCTGTACTAGAAAGTTTGCATAAATAAATAAGCGCAATACTCCCAGGAGGGTTCAGTAGCTTGTATCTTCCAGTTGAACCTCACTGAGTAGAGCAAAAATCGACGTGTCACGTAGATTTGGGCAACACTATGGGATGCCCAGGAGCGGTAGAGGCTGCCCAGGGGACATGGCTGGGATTAATGCCCACCATCCATCGTCATGGTTCTTGACAGAAGGCGGTCCATACCCATGTCCATCCAGAATATCCTGACTTTCTGGAAGCAGTCCTTTTACGACTAAGTGTAATATCTAAGTTTCTTATCCTAAGAGAATAAGCGTAATAGCCGCAAAGTATTTACGTTTCAGATTGGCATCTTGTGTAATTTGATGTATTTAAAATTTAATAAGGTTCATTTTGAAAATGTCTTTACAACTCTTTCGAAATTGGATTTTGATGATGTTAATCGCTTGATACAGTGCAGTGACACTGTTCTTGATTTTTGTAAATCATTTATTCAATAGCTTCATTTTGCGGTTTAGACCTAACTTTACCTTTTAAATGTTATGGCACATTAAAATATAATTATGATACCGGGATCGAATGCTGTCTACCATACAGCACGAATCTTCTTTGCATTGCAGTACCTATTTGATCTTGTTTAAATGTGTGATCCAACACAAATTGTTGGAGGTTATGTTTGAACGTTAAGGAGTTTGAGAAAAAAACAATGGAACAACTGTTCTAGTCTAACTGATGGTCGTAATATTTTGTAAAGCCATGCCTAAAATGATCTAAACTTAGCTGTATGGAATTACTAGACTTTTTCTAATAGAAGTAGAAGACGTCTAGTTTTTGGAAACGATCTATAATAATAATAATACAAATTTGTATCCTTACTTGATTAAAGCGAAACAGCCCTCAGGAGTTTGCAGGGACAGGAGTGCCCGGTGGTGGGAACGAGACAGAAACTGGACATATCCGTGTAACCCGCACACCACAACTGCAACATTAACATATTTGTATCAATACCTTACTTGCTTGGAGTGTTTACAGTCCTCAGGAGTTTGCAGGGACAGGAGTGCCCGGTGGTGGGAACGAGACAGAAACTGGACATATCCGTGTAACCCGCACACCACAACTGCAACATTAACATATTTGTATCAATACCTTACTTGCTTAGAGTGTTTACAGTCCTCAGGAGTTTGCAGGGACAGGAGTGCCCGGTGGTGGGAACGAGACAGAAACTGGACATATCCGTATAACCCGCACACCACAACTGCAACATTAACATATTTGATCAGTGTTCTAACTACTTGAATTGTAATAAAAACAATCCACAGTTTCTAACTCACATTTCTGTAATTACTCATTTCGCTTTGACATTTATCGTATTAAAATTTGGTTTTGAATAAGTTGTATTTACAAATTAAAATTCTTTTACCTACTGGAAAAACATACTGAACTTTAAAATAGTTTATAGATAACTGTAGCGCTCATTTTTGGTAAAGTTATGTAGAATGTTTTAATTTTTTTTTTTTAGTACGTAATTTTCATTTCAAAACCTAACAAAATATTTAATAGTACATTCTCATTTAAATGCTACCTAAGTTACCTTGTTCGAAATACAGGTCTCGCCAAATAGCAGGCAAGCCCATCTCCAGTATGCTTACATGTTCATTTAAAATTCTGCTACATTTATGTTTTATTCTTGTAAAGCCATCCAATAACATATTCTTCGTCTTGCATACCTGAAATCAAAAATTATATTGATTAAAAACTGAATATAACAATAATTAACTATAACTATTTTCTACGTGTTTTCTCAAGTAATAAAGTTTGGTCATACACATTTCTAGTATGCCTATCTCAGTGATATTGTGTGCATATCATCGGTTCTTCAAGGTATCTCAGTGATGTTGTGTGCATATCATCGGTTCTTCAAGGTATCTCAGTGATATGCCTGTGTGCACATCTCTGTTTCTTGGAAGTATATCAACGACATATTGTATGTGCACATCCCCTTTCTTGGAGGTATCTCAGTGATATTGTCTGTGTGCACATATCTATATCTTTTGCTAAGTATATCAGCGATATATTGTGTGCACATCCCCGTTACTTCGAGGTATCTGAACTATATATTGTGTGTTCATATCCCCGTTTGTTCAGTGTATGTCAGTGATATATTGTGTATGCAAATCCCCGTCCCTTCTAGATAACGAAGTGATATTGTTTATATACAACTCATTCTCTATCATAGTTATATCAGAATGTTGTGCGATTAAACTCCCGTTCTTTTGATGTTATTACAGTGATACTGTTTGTATAGACTCTCTTTCAAGGTTATCTCAGTCATGTTATGTGTTTACACTCCGATTTTATCTAGATTATCTCAGTCATGTTATGTGTTTACACTCCGATTTTATCAAAGTTATCTCAGTCATGTTATGTGTTTTACACTCCAATTTTATCGAGTTTATCTCAGTCATGTTATGTGTTTACACTCCGATTTTATCGAGTTTATCTCAGTCATGTTATGTGTTTACACTCCGATTTTATCGAGTTTATCTCAGTCATGTTATGTGTTTACACTCCGATTTTATCGAGTTTATCTCAGTCATGTTATGTGTATACACTCCGATTTGATCAAGGTTATCTCAGTCATGTTATGTGTTTACACTCCAATTTTATCGAGGTTAATTCAGTCATGTTATGTATATACACTCCGATTTGATCAAGGTTATCTCAGTCATGTTATGTGTATACACTCCGATTTTATCAAAGTTATCTCAGTCATGTTATGTGTTTACACTCCGATTTTATCAAGGTTATCTCAGTCATGTTATGTGTATACACTCCGATTTTATCAAAGTTACCTCAGTCATGTTATGTGTTTACACTCCAATTTTATCGAGGTTATCTCAGTCATGTTATGTGTTTACACTCCGATTTTATCGAGGTTAATTCAGTCATTTTATGTGTTTATGTTACACTCAAACTTTGGATTCGAACAATGTCAGAAGCATTGTGGCTAAACGAAAGTACTCAATTTTCCGAAATAAACACGTTCACCGGAGATTGAACAAAACCTTAATACCCATAACCGACGTGGGTAATGTATTTCACCCATGTCGGGTTGTGGGTATTTGTAATTTGGGCATACGCTGAAATCCGTTTTTCACGGTCCAGAAGTTACAAGAACCATTTTATTCATAAAGCTATCACTTTAAATCATCAAATATTATCGGTTTCATGACAACCGATAATTGTTCCATACGACCAATGTTATATGACTGAGTGTCACATCGCACTCAGAGCTGCTCCAATATGATCCTCTGTAATCAGTGTTAAAATTATAAAACATTTTTTTACTAGAACTAGTAGGAGAGTTATCTAAGCTTAAAAGAAGTTTTAATGCAGAAGATAACGAAATAATAAATGCTGTCGATGAAGATGCGTCGGAGATTTTAACAGGGACAGCAGAAAACAATAAACACGTAGAAAAAGAAATTATGTCCAGCGATAACTTAACACTCTGTGATATAAATTGTGACAAAGGAAACAGTTGTTTTGAATGTGGTCAGCACATCTATGATGAAGTTTCAAATAACGAAGACTTAGACTTACCTTTGTGCACTCTTGACCAAGAAAATCTGCCATAGACACAACAGGAGAAAACTGTGTAACTGCATTAAAAAGGCAGCCAAAATGCTAAAGTTTGCTGAAATAAAATTAACCCCAGTTTCAGTGAGCGTTAACGTTTTGGTAAACATTCCTGATATTGACTGGGGCCGACTAGCTCCAAGAAATGTAAAGGCTGTTGTAATAAATAAGAGCGATGATTCCTATTCCCTTAGTACAAAGCATGGAGTTCTTGACAAACAGTTTTCTAGAAACCAGTTCCGGGTAGCTCCTATTAAATTTATTAAGAACATCGATGTACATGATGAACAGCTCAATGTCCGTAAAGAAGCAATGATGTCATCCGGATCCAAACAAGGTTTCATCAGATGTGGATGCAAGAAGAACTGTTCGGGCAAATCTTGCAGATGTGTAAAATCAAACATAAAATGCAATTCTAAATGTCAGGGTAGCACTTCTTACACTAACAAGTAAAGTGAATATTTTCTGAAAAGAATTGTAATAAACATTGAAAGTGGTACAGGTATGAAAACGACTCATATAAGTTACTTATATGCATGAAAACGTTTAATATTTATTTGTTTTGTATTTTGAATAATAAGAAACTTGTTGTATTTTACTGTTTAGTTTTTTTTATAAAATAAATTGAATTTCAAGGAAAATTTGATTTGATTTTACTTGTTATTATGGAATTAGTGTAGGGTATGGTTGTGTTGGACGCTTTTCAGCGTATGCGCATATTACAAATACCCACAACCTGATGTGGGTATTATGGTTTTGCTCAATCTCCGGTAAACGAACTTTCGTTTAGCCACAAGCCTTCTGGGTATTTCGCTTTGGCCAATGTCGGAATAAAATGCTCACTCCGCGACGTGGGTAATTCACGTTGTCCACATCGCGAAGTGAGTAAAAATTTCGGACATTGTCCGAATTCAGAGTTTGAGTGTAACATTTACACTCCGATATTATCGAGGTTATCTCAGTTATATCGTGAAAACACGCCCTCTTCTTTCAAGTTCCAACTTTCAGACACACTAATTTTCTTCATTAGTTATTTCAGTTAATACACATTTTTTTATTTCAAGGTTTTATCAGTGATAGGGGAAAGGTGGGCATAGTGGCCACCCTAAGGAAAACTTATTTTTTTTTTTCAAGCTGTTATAATTGTTCAAAAGAAATGAAAATTATTTATAAGATACCATATATAGTTACACTCATTAAAAAAAAATAATATATACCTGTATCTTAGTTACTTTTTTTAAACATAATTTTTTTGTCACGCCCTACCAAATGGCCACTTTGCCCGTTTGGGGTAGGGCAAAATGGCCACAGGGTGGCTACTTTGCCCGATGTCAAAAATAATACTACAAATGCATTTTAAATACCAAAGTATGTATGTATTGTTACAAATTTAGTTATTATTACATTGTCTACATATTTTGAAACGTGTAAAGTAGAAAATAATACAATAAAAAATTACTTTAGGCCTACAACTTTTTGCGATTTTGTTGTCTTTTGTTTGCAGTCTATTTACATAGGTCACAAATGAATTCATTATCATCCTCTTCACATCCGGCACACGCTTCATGTGCCCATTTGTGGCAACCCCGAACACCGTATCCACCCTTCATTACTTTTAGATTTTGAGAACAAGTTCTGGCAGTACAAACAATCCGCGTCACTTTCATCACTATCTGATTCGTTCAGAAACAAAGCACGTTTTGCCACTTTTGGTTTCCTTTTCTCTTTGACAGGCTTCTTTTTTTTGTTCGCCAACTTCTTTTTTTCTTCTTTTTTCTCCAGTTTAATTTTCTTCAGTCTTTCTTTGTTTTCCTTTTCTGCCTTCGCTGCCTCAAGTTCAGCCTTGTAAGGGCTTGAGGTTAACACTGCAGCCGAACCCTTTTTCCTCTTATTTTGTCGTTTGATGATGTTTGTTTTAGGAATCGGGATAATTTCTTGAGGGCTTACAACAAATGATGTACTGGGTATGGCGGTTGGACTTAAAGCAGATGAGGTAGGCCTACTAGGCATGGAGCTTAAGGCAGATGAGGCATTGGGTTTTAATGGACGTTCATTGCTTGAGGTATTTGGGCTTGAAGAGACGAGAACAAATAATGTTGTGGGGTCTCCGGAACCTAATATAGGCCCTGAGGTTGTACTTGCATTGGGATCGGGATCAACAGGCCCTGATGTTGCACTTGCATTAGGGTCGGGATCAACAGGCCCTGATGTTGCACTTGCATTAGGGTCGGGATCAACAGGCCCTGATGTTGCACTTGCATTGGGATCGGCATCAGCAGGTCCATCTTTATCAGGGTCCGGTGAAACTGGATTGATGTCAGCTGTTGGGTGTGACTGAGATGGATTGGGAATTTCCGTTGTTGTAGAAGCAACAAAATCTGCATCAGTGAACACATCCCTGTTGATTGGCACTATGCCACACCTTCTAAATCCCTTAACCGCAACAGTAGGAGTAGCAGCACTTAAAAATGATTCCCCGAGAAGACGAGACACTTGGTATTGAGTTACTTGCCTACCAGGGTTATTTCGTAAAAATCTCTCGATTGCTTGGACATAATAGGTGTTGAATGGCCCCATAAACGCTACGTCTAACGGCTGGAGCTTGTGGCTGCAATGAGGGGGGATGCAAACCACAGTTGTATGGTTTTTCCTAGCCTTTTCGATAAAGTCAAGGTTCCTTGTGTGAGTTGCATGTCCATCAAGTACCAATAAGACGGGGTCGTCTTTTGAAGGCTTAGCAAAGCGCAAAAAGTGCTCAAACCATTGAGTGAAAATGTCCGTTTGCATCCACCCTGATGGATGGCAGGCAAAAACTGTCCCTGGTGGAGAACCATCTTGCAGCTCAACTTTCATTCGCTGCCTTGGAAATATGACCATAGGAGGTATAAAAGTCCCTCCTGCTGACATTGAAACTACAAATGTCGAGAGAACACCTCTTTCAGCAGATGTGAGTGAGCCAACTTGTCGTCTGCCTTTAAGTGCAAAAACCTTTGACGATTTAGTCTGGACAGTCATAAGTCCTGTTTCGTCGACATTGAAAACCCTGTGAGGTGGATATAAGTGGTTTTTCTGGACATCCTCTAAAATGTCAAAGAACTTTGTAACATTTACTTTGTTAAAAGCCTGGGCTCTTGCTGCCGAAGTAGCCTCTGGTACTCTCAACACCATTTCAGGGTGGCGCTGTCTAAAGCCCCTAACCCAATCTTTCCCAGCTAATTTTGTTTCATGGTTGAAATTATGTGTGATATTATTTTGCTCTGCAAGTTTGTAAGCAAGACTACGCAAATCATTTAAAGTGATTCCAAAAAATCGTACCTCCATTTCTAAAAGATATTCTACAAGATGCTGTTCTTGTTCTGCATTAAAAACAGGACGGTAGTGGCCAAGAACTTTGTTTGTTTCCTTAGCATGCTGGTTCTTATTTAAAACCCGGCGTTTCAACGTATTTCTTGGCACATTGAAGTTTTTTTGCAGCTGTTTGCATTGGCATACCATCTCTCACGGCGTTGATAGCTCGTTGCATCGCCTGAGGGTCCCAAGACTGCTGCTCGGTTTTCCGTTTGTATTTGGACACCATGACTCCAACTAAAAAAAAAAAAAAATACGTTGTAGTTGCATACAAGTGAATACCGTTCTAGGTCACCTAAATTGGATTTGGGCACATCGACAATTAATATATTTTAAATATAAAACTAAATACTTGCTTTAGGGCACCTAAACTGGGTTTCGGAACAGGTAAAACAAATAATATTTGTTTTATATTATATAAAATAAAGTATATTTTTATATTAAAAACTAAATATTTGATGTCGGGCAAAGTGGCCACGGCGGAGGGCAAAGTGGCCACGGCAGTGGCCACTTTGCCCTTTCTGACGCCATTACAAAATAGCGACCTTGCACGTACATCTGTAACACCCAGCTCTTACTCCTACACATGAATTGATAGCCTAAATCACACTCTTTTTAATGGTTATTGTCAGCATTACTTACTAGGGTCGTAGTTATAGTTATAACAAGTAAAGCAGACCACTTACCTTACATCAGCAACTTGAAAAACAACACATTTGATGATAAAATCCGAACACGTAAACTGACCACCTTCACAACGCTACAGAACACTAATGGAGGTCTCGCGCAGTAGTTGAGGCGTTGGCCGCTGCGTAGCAGCACTGCGTGGCAGAGAAATCGGCCGTGGCCACTATGCCCGCAGTGGCCACTTTGCCCACCCTTCCCCTATAGATACACACTACTTTTCTAGACATATCATTTGTCATATAGTATGGTATGCGTTGTAAATTTTATTTTGACTGCTACCAGCAAATTCTTGACATTTTCCAATATTTTTTTCTAGCAGTGGTGTAACAATGATCCTAAAAAATGAAAAGATTATTCGTATAAATACTTGAGGAAGATAAAAAAACATTACAAACACGCTACATGTAGACTTTGATATTAGTAAAATGTTCCACAGATGTTTACAGTACAGTCATATTCCATAGAAACAAAATTTTTCATAGATCAGATATATAATTTTAATCAAACGATTAGTATATTATTTCATTACTCTATGTATTGTACAGTAGGCGGTAGAAGAGGGCTGACTAGATAGGTTTTAACAGTAGACCAGAGCTATTCTATTCCGTCTCCTTATGCTTTATAAGTAGATCAGACTTTAGCCAAGGTTCATGAACCCTGAAATCCCCCCCCTCCCCCTCCCCACAACACACCTTACCTTACCGAGGAGAGTCCAATAGAGCACTTGGTGTGTCAGCGAATATCCGTTTACCATGTCTTGGAACTCGGCCCTGACACATTCTTCCGGGATAGAACACGACCGTAGGACGGAGCGTATACAGCTGTTCGACTGCGGGGGGGAGAGGTGGGAGAAAGAGGGGCTGAGGGGGGCTGTGGGAAGGGGGCGGAGGGAGGAGTCTTGAGTCCAGAGGTGTGGGGAAAGTGCTTGAGACACTGAAAACAGAAAAATATTAACTTTTAAGGTTTTTCTACATTTTAATACATTATAATCGATTCATATCTTGCACAATTATCCAAGACATGTCACATTAAAATCTATGTAAATAAAACAAATTCTTGAGTTATAAACCATTTACTGTACTGATTGCAATGATCTCTGTTTTATTCGATTAATCTCCACACCGAATAGCAGAATACCTATTAAAATATTGAAACATTTGACGGAAAAGCAGGTAATGACTACACCTGTCAAATGTTAGTTCAGTTCAGTTCTCGCTTATGGCTAGTTTCGTCAGTGCGACATTTAGAAAGAACCAAAGCAAACATATGTTATTAATTGAAAGCTCCAGTTAAATGTAATTATCTGTTATGTAAACATTATTATGTATATGACAGCACAATCTAATGTTTAATAATTAATGTACCTATTACAAAATTACACTGTGTGTTGGTTAGTCTTGAAAACGAAAGGGTGAGCTTTGTAGTAACAAAACTTCTTATTTCAATTGTTACTAAACTCGCCGTGAGCACTTAGTTTATCCGGATAAGAAAATTGTGTTTTAGGGACAATACAACTGTACGCTTTAGCAAATATTAAGTATGCATTGCTTTGCCAATACTGTAATGCAGGTATCAAATACCAAGTTACCAATTTTTACTATATATTTAAAGACTATTATAAAACCCATCTCAGTTGTCTTTTTACCGAAATAGGCTTATCAAACCTGTGTGAATATGAAAATATATTCATGATCGGGAAACAAGGCCAAATCAACTATGATATAGAAAAACAGGAATAAATGACAATGGCCATACATATACACCTTATACAACGTTAGCAGTCAAATATTTTTGCATATTTTTCATTGCAACATCACTTAGGTATCGTTAATGATGAAAATAGTATATTCTGATGCTATCTTTCTTTCAATACTTATTTATATTTTACTAGGTACATACTGATGCAGAAAAGCCATCGTTTTAAAAATGAATTTAGACATTAATAGAAGGCTATTCAATTAATTCCAGAACTGAAGTGACAAGAAAAGTGTAGGTGGATGTACTCTGGTGTACAAAGTAATAAACACACACTTGCGGAGCTTACTTGTACAGTACGTGTCAAGCTAACACAATACCAAAAGTAACCCAATAATTCCAGAACTGGTGACAAGAAAAGTGTAGGTGGATGTACTCTGGTGTACAAAGTAATAAACACACACTTGCGGAGCTTACTTGTACAGTACGTGTCAAGCTAACACAATACCAAAAGTAACCCAATAACTCCAGAACTGAAGTGACAAGAAAAGTGTAGGTGGATGTACTCTGGTGTACAAAGTAATAAACACACACTTGCGGAGCTTACTTGTACAGTACGTGTCAAGCTAACACAATACCAAAAGTAACCCAATAATTCCAGAACTGGTGACAAGAAAAGTGTAGGTGGATGTACTCTGGTGTACAAAGTAATAAACACACACTTGCGGAGCTTACTTGTACAGTACGTGTCAAGCTAACACAATACCAAAAGTAACCCAATAACTCCAGAACTGAGCCTTTCAAAGGCACTTGCGATAATGTCTTCAATTAAACTTGCATGTTTTTTTGGAGAAGCTACCACAAACCAGACTTTAACACATAGAAAACATGGATAAGATAAGATCGCATCGGAAACAGTGCAAAAGGTAAAACACAAAAGGATTCGTTATGCAGATGAATTTATAATGTGTTTGGCTTCCGATAAAGGTACCTTACCCGAATTCTTACAACATAGAAATGTCATTGTTTTAAACATAAAGTTTAATCGGATTTTAGAACAATAAGCTTTCACTATTTTTGTAAGTGATTACGACTAGGAAGTTATTTAGGAGTATTGAAATTCGGTACACAGGGCACCAACTCGCACCATTTTATCCATCCTTTTAGGTATCTGAGTGCTAAATGTCACCAATCATTGAATGGTCGTAATGCAAAGTGGACCAACCCAAACATATTCATTTTTTATATTATATTATTGACTGCCTTTTGAAGAAAAAAGATCTACATAATGCAAAATGGATCAACCATTACGAGCTGTACTTTTTTATATTGATGAAAACCTGTTGGTCCAAAACAGATTTTTTCTGTTATTTTCTTCAACAGACTGGGCCAACCCTATCAGGGAAAGTCAAGTGTCCAAATGGACTATCATATCAAATATGATGTAACATAAGTTTGGCATATTATAGAATGCCTAGTGGGCCAATTCATAAGTTTTTAATGTTTATTAGTTGTTTACTATTTGGTGGGTTCGCTGAAAAACAAAATTCACTCAAAACACAAAAGTGGGCCAACTATACTACTTGAACAGCCCAACCCACATTTTCGAAAAGTGAAGCTTGGTTTAAGCAAAAAGTAGCAGTGAAATAGCAATAGAAGAGCAATTAAAAAACAAATAAAAAATGCAGAATAATCGAACGTCGAAGAACACAACGGATGTAAACAACAGGACCGAGGAGACACGTCATCACGTGGGCACATACTAACAATCAGCTGATATGACAATGTGGCAACGCCGCATGGTGAGGGAGGAAATTTTGTATCTGCCCAATCGTCTGGGCTTGCGTTAATCTTTCTCGCACTATAACTATTTATAGTACATTTATTGAAACAGATAAGGTGTGTAAAGAGTTAAAGGTTTTGCCTTTCAAAATAAAGAGCTGATTCATTCATTCATGATGGTCGCTTATTGGATGTAGTCAATCACGATACAACTTTCCTCCCCATTCAAATCACCTGTATAAGCGGATATGAACTATAGTCTAGGATGTCTGTTTTTGAGAACTTCTCAAAAATTCTGTATATTGTATAGTAAACTCAATAATAGAACTAGCGAGTCGAGGTGAACCTTTGAAAATAAATACATGTGCAACGCTAAGAAGGATAAGGTTAACTGTTTCAAAACCTTGACCTTGAGCCGTCGCGTCGTTTCTATTTGATTCCACTATAGAAATGATCGCTTCCTTAGGTCAACAAATAAATCAAATAAAAATAAAAACTAATAAATTATTAATACAGAATTTAAAAATTAAATTAGTATTAAAAGTACGTACGTGGATCCTCGGTTTCGTTCCTGAATTCTAATAAAATGTCACATTTTTGTATCAGGATGGCAAGCTCCGATCTCGAATGTTCATCCCCAGCTATATGGTTATTTTTTACACTCAACTGGCCTGCAACAATATGTTTAAGCTTACAGTACATCAGAATTGGAATTTTCTTGAGCTTGTTTAATAAATACAACCAGAGGGAGCTATTTAGATGTATATCTAGGTATTATTTATAATCATCAGTTAGATCGAAAAATGTCAAAAATGTCTGCTTTGAAGCCAACTGCCACCACAATAATAAATGTACTTAACCGAGACTGTTGCCATTAAACCCAATTTCTTGTTTGACAAAATCAGCGATTCTAATATCGAGATTAACTGCACATGGTTGCTCATGACGAAAGTTATTATTGCCCCCGGGGGCTCCATGATCTGCAATATGAGTATGTCACTGTATACGTACAGTTCGTATTTATAAGTAAAATTGTTTATATAGCCTACGTAGAACTATATTATAATTTTATTATCTTCTTTTGTCAATGCATTTACTTTCTTAAATGCAATCTGTCACCATGTTACGCATTATTGAAGAACAAGTATAATGCAAACACGTATAGAAATCCATCTTTTATTGTTCCTATAAGACAAATGTTACGCTTTTAAAGCAAACACCTTTATGCCAAGAATATTGATACCTATTTTATCAATGATGCAAATTCAAACGTACAGGAAAAATCTATGACATTTAACTGTATCGTATATAAATAGTACACACTGTCTTGAAAAAACCCCTATAAGTGTTTGATTAATAAAAAAGCTTGTAGAGGTATCTCTCTGCAATAAGAAATCCGCCTCTGTAATTATATAATACAACAATATCATCAGGCTGTTCAAGTGTAACATTGTTCTAATAGGGTAAAACTCAAGAATTTAGGGTTTGAAGAATTTCTGAGCTTTGTGACCACTGTTTAGCGAGTGAAGTACCAGAAATATAACTAAATAGTGAGGAATATTAAGGTCTGCATTTCAGAATAGTATCTCAAAATTTCCGATTACATTCTTAATTCTTTAAAAACTGATCCCGGGACACTTTCTAGATGATTACATTTAAAACTCGACTTTAATTTCAGAACTCTTCCTGACTCGTGGCAATGCCAAGCGCTTCTGATAAAAAACTTTGGGTAGTAAAAAAAAGATAATATATGACTAACTGATAAGGAACTCAGTGTGTGTGAGAGCACATCTAACTTAACTAAAACAATATATATATATATATATATATATATATATATATATATATATATATATATATATAGAGAGAGAGAGAGAGAGAGAGAGAGAGAGCCGAATTTAACTTCGATAAACATTGAATCACAAAAAGTCCTTGCTCCGCCGGGACTCGTACCCGGATCTCTCACTTGCCGGGTGAGAAAAATTAGCTTGAATATTGAGTAGTATATATATATATATATATATATATATATATATAATATATATATACTTAATACATTTTAAAATATAAACTTGATTATGTTACATTTCATTGTATACGGTCATTCGTTAAATGAAAAATCAGCTTCGATACAATTCTAAATTGGATATTCAACCAAAGATCGTTAGAGTTAAATTTAGGAGGTGTTACATAATTTAAATAAATGGTTTCGAATTTTGGAGAATTTTCATACAAAAACAATTTAAATTTTAAAGAATCATATTTAATTTGAAATTATTTTCCATATTGTTATAGCCCTTAACTGAGTAGCGTTAATACACTTCCACGTCTAATACATGAACACACACCTCCGTCAAGCAGGTCTCGTAAATATCGTAAATGTTAAACTATGACGACTCCAGATGAATCTTCGCTTTTAGTACGTACTTATAAACGCCAGACAATGTCTCACCAGCAGTTGAAACCATAATAGTGTTATGACTACTGCTTAAACTGTTTCTGTAGAATATTCATACTACTCGTATAATCGCCCTTTTATATCGAAGATGAATTCCATTGGTAGGCTGTTTATGGTTTGATTTTCTTGCATAATGTTACCTAAAGTATTTTATTTTACATTGCTCTCTAGAGTTTTAGATCACCGGACTAGTTTGTGGAAAACGATCTATAAACACTAATTTACTAACATTAAAGCTTGACATAACCTTCACTGATATATTCATATACGAGTATATGTTCATATATATTCATATTCAAATTATATTCATATTTTGCTCGTATGGGAGCAAAACAGTTCAATATTAGTTCACTATCTATTACTTTGCTATCCTTTAATAGATAGAATTTGCATTTACGTTACTTTATAGGGAAACCATTTAAGTGATTCCGCTACTATCATGTTAATATTTTGTTGTAGACTAGAGACGTTTCATGTATTAAACACAAGTAAACTCTGCGCTGCGAATAAACTCAAGTGCAGGATTATCGAGATAGAAACAGGAAACAAGATTGCACCTCTGTTTTGTTTCTCATTTCATTTTCATTTTTAATGATCTCTGTACTTATAAATGCGTACTTTCTAATAACGTTATTAAACGTCATTCACGTTGCTGTAAATACAAATACAAAGATGATTTTTTCATTATAAGTGCAATATTATCAAAAGTACCTCTAGCTATGGCGACACCCAAGAGAAAATTCAAATCGTTAATTCCATTTATAAAGCCATAATCCAGGACTGCGTGCAAGCTCTGGATCAGCAGAGGTGACGAGTGAGTAGGGTGACTCACAACAACACACAACAACAGCCACAACAACATCGGTGACGGTGACAGAACAACAACAGCGCGACTGAGTGTGGCGAGAGGACCTGTGCGGTGGGAGGCTGACAGATCTCTGAGTCTTCAATTGTGTTTACGGAGAAAAGCACGTCTTTTACTTATTGCCAGATCCTTCTCGGTGGTGAGAGCAATTATTCATCCTTATCCCCACCCCACTCCCCGGTAATCGCCTCAACTTGTCCTTACTTCAAACCTTTCCTCGGGGTTTACCGTAATTGACTCTCAGCTTTTGAAATAATAGATGTTTTTCTCGACTTCATCAACATTAATTCATTCTTACCACCAAGTCCCCTCCCCCTTGGTTACCCCCTTAACTATCCTTAGCTTAAACCTTTCCTCGGGTTTTACCGTTATTGGCTCTCAGCTTTTGAAATAATAGATGTTTTTCTCGACTTCATCAACTTTAATTCATTCTTACCACCAAGTCCCCTCCCCCTTGGTTACTCCCTTAACTATCCTTAGCTTAAACCTTTCCTCGGGTTTTACCGTTATTGACTCTCAGCTTTTGAAATAATCGATATTTTTTCGACTTCAACCTTAATTCACATCTGCCACCAATTTAAAGTAATTAGACCTAGTTCGCTTTGACATTTCTAGTATGCACTAATTTGACTGTTATTATATTAGTACATAATAGAAATTCTTTTTCTTTACAAGTTTTTAATTTGTTTTCTTTTGGAGACTTAATCATTAAATAATATAATTTTTCCTTTAGATTGAAACATTAGTTTTTTTTAATAATATAATATCGATTTTTTTTTTGTATTGTGTATCGAGATAAATGTATGTTACGTTTATGTAGATTATAAATATAAATATTCTCCTCAATTTAAGTACCTGTTTAATAAGTAATTTTGTTTTTATTACTGATACACATTTTGCGATTTACCTTTATATTTAATATGTAACTGTATTGTTGTTGTTGTTATACTCGTATATTATTGTATTGATACTGATGTTATAATTCACAAAATCAACGTTTGTTTATTGATGTTATGTATAACAAAATGCTTGGTAGTAATTTTCTTCTACCTATAATTTTTTACTATGGATATGAATTAAAAAAAAACAATGTATATTTCAAAAATATATATCATACGTATTATGAATAAAACATGTATGAATGAGTGTCTCGTATATATGTACATGTGTAGGTGTATACGTGTATACAAATACAAAAACAGAGACCGAGAAGAGAGGGAAGAAAATTGGTTACCGGGGGAAGAACTCCGGTTAAAATTTCTCCGGGTAAGTCAATACTAACCACAGTGGCATTATTTGTCTACGAAATTGTTCTTCTGTCAGCAGGGCCGCCCACGGGGGGGAGCAATGGCGCAAGTTGCGCCATTGAAACAAAAATTGGGGGGGAATGAAAATTTTGGGGGAACTTAAAAAAGCGGGTCTCGGATACGTTATTTACAAAGTTAAAAAAATGTACAAGTTTTTGCAGTAGGTTTAAAGAATTAAAGCTGTGAGAGGCAAAAAAAATAATAAATAAAAGCAAATTAAACTTTGCAATTCAAACGAGGCGAATGCAGTAGTTCTATTTTTAGACCAACAGACCCCCGCCCCTGCCTTGCCAAGGGGAAGTCCACGCACCTCATCCCTTCCGCGCCGCCGAGTGCTCAGTCAGTCACGCATTGTCTTCAAGTGTAGTTTGTAGTGTGTAATATAACCTCAACACAACACAATAATTAGTGTCTTTACGAACGTAGTGACCACTTGAATGTCGTGTGTGCGTTTCTGTTTCGTTTTGTTATACGAGTTTAGTATTAAGTAGCTACTGTATTTCTGTGCTAACTATAACTTTTTGTTTTATAGAATTAAATAATGCCTCGTAAATTAAAAAAGGCATTTAAATATAAGTGTTTGGAACTAATGTGCAATACGGTGCACCGCCATGACAAGTGGCTAGAACATTGTAAAAAGAAACACCTCTATAATTTCAAAAACAAAATTGATATAAAATACAAAATAACAGAGGAGAAAGAAGGTGATGGACCTTGGATACCCTACATGGGACGTGGAGAACGTTCTACTTTAACTATGGACGACGAACCTCAACCATTAACTTCTGCGCAATCATCGGCTATTGAAAGGTACCGCAATATTACAGTAACAAAATGTCCATATCTTAGTTTGTTCAATTTTATAAGCAGGGAGTAAACATATATAGGCTATGTTCTATTAATGACTCACTGCTAAAGCATTCAAAACATTAAAACCTTTCTAAGTAACAATTAATTAAGGCATTGAAGGCCATAGAAAAGGACAAAGCTTATAAAAGAAGACTAACAAATGATAAAAAAAACTTCAAAATGCAAGTAAATATTATACTGTATTGAAGAGATGTGGCCTGCCTGAAATGGTGACAAGCTAAATATATGTAAATATTAGCATTTTACATTTACAAACATACTATCAGCCAAATATTAAAGTAGTATTGGTCCAATGCGTTATAAGCAAAATGATCTAATGAAATAAAAATTCAAATACAATTTAGTTTAATAATGTATAAGCCTATTGTTCTACAGAGTTTTTTTAATTAAAAATATCAAGATCGTTTTACTTGTTATTGTTACAGCTTACAGCTTTTTTTTGTCCCTTCAACCCTATTAACACTCTTTGTATGTAGAAAGGAGTTGCTATCTTAAAAAAAAAAATTGTCATAATATATTTTACCACTTTAATATGATATTACCATTTTGAGGTGCCCTGAGACAAAAGAGGTTTCTCTAAAAGTATCTGGCTTTATGTGTGTTTGTTTATCTCCTGTTCAATGTAGCAGAATGTGGCATATTATTGATAATAAACTCAAAAACAGTTCTAATTAATCTGTACTTGAAAAAAGGGTTTATAGATTTTAATAAATTTTGACTAGCAGATTATTGATATAAAAGTTTACAGTGAAGGCATTTCTCTATATTGAGATTGGTGGTGCCTGGGCTTGGGCTAGAAGACAATCCACATTCTGGAACATCAGCTGTCCAAGACCGCAACGACGAAGAAGTTGAGCTGCAGTGTCACCAAAGAGGAGATGGATCTAAATATACGCCTCTAATACTTGTTCACGATAAATAAATTGAACTTCCAACGTCCTCCATGGAAACTAGCCTGCCAATGTCAACACCAGAAGAAGAAGACGAAGTTTTAGAAAATATAGAGGACAACATACCCACAGAGAAGATACCTGAACCTATTACTTTGACCGAACTTCAATTCTCTACAATCGATCCTACAGATCCAGCATTTTATGCAAACAAAAGACTCTCTGCTGAACTAATTAACGAAGCATTAAAGCTGGAATCGCAAGACCTAAGTTTAATAGATTTTCCTTCCTCATCCGGTAGAAAATTCAACCCAAAAGTTAAAAAAAGTCTTTTACCTAATGGAACAACCAAAGATAGGAAGTGGCTTGTTTACAGTAGACATTCTGATGCTGTATTTTGTTTGCATTGTTTTATATTTGCTTTGCCGTCAGAAAGAACAATTTGGGGTACTACAGGTTATAGGGGTTGGACGGATCATAGAGGAGATCGAGATATTGAACTTCATGAAAAATCAAAAATCCATATTTCTTCTCAAATTGGTAGATTGCAATGGATATCCAAAAAAAGAGTTGATACTGATTTGACTGTGCTAAATGATAAATTAGTCAGTCATCACCGTGAGGTTCTATCGGTCGTTATAGACTGTTGTCGGTATCTGACCGAGGAGATGTTGGCTTTTCGAAATAAAGAGTCTCTAAACGGAAAACTAGTAAATTTATTTCGATTGCTTGCTAAGTATAACCCAGACGCAAGAGTTTATTTGGAGAAGCTTGATAAGTCAAAATAAAATAAAACTAAACTTGGTTCTAATTTTCTGAGTTACAGCAGAAACATTTATGATTTAATAAATCTCATTAATAGAATTGTTGTTTCAAGAATTGTGGATCATGTTAATGAAACTAATACGTATTCTATAATTCTTGACTCCACACAAGAAGTTAGCAAGAAGGAATGCACAACAGTGCTAAATCGATATGTCGATCACAGAGATACGTTCGGAGAAATCAAAGAGAATGTGAAGCCAGAAGAGCGGCTTGTTACGTTTTTACTAGCGGAGACACAACTGGCAAAAACTTATCAATTGAGCTATTAAAAACTCTCCAGGAAATTGGATTTGATAAGAATGGTATGATTGGGCAGAGCATGGATGGTGCGGGAAACATGCGTGGTCCATTTAGTGGGGTCAAATCATTTGTCCTCAAGGAATGCACTAAAGCATTCTACATTTGGTGTTTGTTCGCATAGATTTGCCTTAGTTGTCAAAAAATCAATGGAATTGTGCCCACAAATAAGGGACATGTTCTCAACTCTGCAAGAACTGTACAATTTCATGTCTGGACATCATATTTTCGTAGAGAAGTTAGAAAAAGGTCCATGTCAGTATAGAAAAAAGCGTTTGAAAAGAGTCAATACGACAAGGTGGTCAAGCAAAAACGATGCCGTAGAAACCGTTATAACTTGCTATGATGTCCTAAGAGAAACCCTGGAAGACATATCTCATAACACTCAATCTGAAATGGACTCAAGAACATCAGCAAAAGGACTTCTGAAAGCACTATTTGATTATGAATCTGCTGCAGTTATGATCATTGCTGCCGAACTATTCAAAATTCGGTCACCAGTGACTGTTTGTTTACAGTTTAAAATTATTGACTATGGAATGATTCCGACAGTGGTGTCTGAAACTATTTCTAAACTCCAATCTATGAGAACCGACGAGGGATGGGACAAAATGGTGGGCAGTATTAATCATTTTGCTCAAGAACACAATCTTCAGAAAACTTCAAACAAACGAATCCGAAAGAGAAAAAGATTCATGGACGAACTTGCCATTGATGAAATAATATTAGATCCTATGGCAAAACTGAGGACAGAAGTCTTCTTTAAAGTGCTTGATTCCGTGATCACACAACTACATGATCGTTTTCCTGAAAGGTCATTAAATTTTGTATGGCAAATGACTCATTTTTTCTCACGAAAAGCTGCTAAACACTGGGGACGACACCCTAAACCCAGACATTGTCAGTGACCTGTGTGGTTACTATGGATTGGATACCGAGAAACTTTGTGAGGAGTTTGATGTTTTCAGCCAGTTATACAAAGGCAGCTATCAAAATATTGACCTGTCAGATGTCCTTTCTTCAAAAGATGATAAATACAAAAATGCAAGACTAACCAATGAAGAAGTTGAAGTTGAAACCCAAGATTCTTCTGATGAAACATTGGATTGTACAAGTACAATTGCAAAGCAACGATATCTTGATCAATGGATCAAGAAGGGCTTTATAAGACCCTATCGCTGTTTATTGAACATATCTGGGATTCCATATTTGACATCATTGTATCAGATAATTCTCGCCCTGCCAGCAACAAGTTGCTCAGCTGAAAGAGCAATGAGCAAACTTAAAATCGTTAAAAATAGATTGAGAAGCAGTATGGGTGATACCTGATTGTCTGATATGTTTGGTTTTGGCATCCGAAAAGGATATTTTACAATCAATTCCAAACAGTGAGATCATAGACAAATTTGGCATTTCAAGTGAGAACAGGAAAAAACCGCTGCTTTACAAAGGCCATCAAGGGTAATCAAGGGTTAAGTTCATCAAGTTAGTTACCTTTTTGAAACACCTGTAGCCATTTTGACTTTTAATTATAGTACTGTACATTGATTTATTATTTTGTATGGCATATGTGTTGTTTATACATTTTATTAAAAAAAATTTGACAATAATGTATACTGTATAATTTATACACCCCCATGAATGGTACATTTTTTGGGGGGAATGCGCCATAGCCTTTGGGGGGGGATGGGCACCCCTGTCTGTCAGTGAAAAAGGCACTGCCAAAACATGCTAACCTACATGGGCGCAACGTAAGTTTGCTCGTAACTACAATCTTCCTTGCCATCGCACATAGCTCTTCGAGAAATGACTTCATACCTTCGAGCAAAGTTCTTTAATGCGCTGCCCGAGAAGTGGCCCGATCCTGTGAACCTGGAGAGTGCTATGCAAGCGTGGTTGTCTACAATGTCGGGGAATTTCTAAATTGGAGAGACATTAATCTGAATGATTATTAAACAATTGTTTGGAAATGCTGTAATACTGACGGATCTTTAGTTCTTAAGGATTCTCACTCTCTACCCCCCCCCCCAACCGGTACGGTAATACTGTATTGTATTAATGTATTTCAGTAATTATGTTTAGCCTATATCTGTCTACTGATTGTGTTTTCAGATGCAGAACTTCCAGAATACTAATTAACTGTGAATCGTACTACCTCAATTTACAATATTTGGCGAGCAAGAGCTAATCTCTATATATAAAAATGCGAAGACGTTTGTTAGTCTCACTAAAACTCAAGAACGGCTGAATCGATTTGCCTAAGTTTCGTGTTTAAATATTTGTAAAAGTCTAAGGAAGGTTTAAAAAGCGAGAAACATTGGAAACATTTCTCAGAATATTTAATAATTATTGAAAATAGTTATAATATTTACGACACGTAATCCAAAGTTAACTGGCCCTAAACTGCTTTTGGCCCTTTCAACTAAACTTCACCAAAGTGGCAAAAACATTTGTTTACACTTACATTTTTAGAAAATATTGAATCATTATACAGTGCTTTATCAGTAGTGTTATGCATATTGCAAAGCTATAGAAGTAGATGCATTTGGACTAAAGTAGTCTTTTTAAGCTTACGTATGGACAATGGACATATGTTCTTGATAGTTCTTGAAGAATGGGTGAAACTCGCTAGTATGTTCAAGGAGTCCAAGGAATAGACTACGTCTAATGAGACGTATAAACCATTACGTAACGGGAGATCTCTGATTGATAAAACTTTACATCACTCGCCACTCTAGTTAGCACATCTCTCCAATACTTTACTTCTTTTTCATGTTTTGTTAGCACTTCAACAGAATCGACTATTCTTGAAATTGAGTAAAGTACATTTACATGATGATCATTTGATTGTTCGTAAAGCTAGGCTAACTCATAAGCATGCCTCTAACCCTTGAAACCTTGGGAAAAAGACGAACGTTTATTTTCAGATCCGAAAAGCGGGCAGAAGGGAACACAAAATTCACAATCTGTAGTTTTAGTGTACAACAGCCAGTCCCTTTTAAAAATCTCACCATTTAGAAGCAGACCGGAAAATAAACTTAGGACCACTAGCTTGTGAGTGGTTAGCAACCTTACAACAACGTTCACATTTTGAAAATTCTACCGTTAAGTCTTGTTTAAATGCTTTCTGCACGTGCTCATGTTTTATCCACGTATCTGGGTCATCTAGATGAAAATCTAATTTTTTTCAGTTTTTAGGCTCTTGTCCTGGAGGGACTGGATCTGTGCAACGCAATTTTATGTTAGAGTCTATCACTCCATATGAGGATGGTTGTTGAACACTTTGTTGTAAGTTGATGTCTGAATCTGAAGTTATAATACTTGAGGGAGAAAAACAGTACTCGTATATTTCTAGGCCTTAACAATGGTCCTATGGTTTTTTGGGACGATTTTGGTTTAGGGGGATGGGAGGTAGTAACAAATTATTGATTCTAGGCATCGTTTTAAGAAACGTTTTCATCTTGCATCTGTTTCTGAGCGGCATGTTTACGCAATTTAGCACTATTAGGCTTTTTATCGTCAGCTAACACACAACGGTACTATCGTAGTCCAAACTCCTAACACTACAAATATTATAAACCGAAATCAGAATAGTCGGGTTTCTGGTATCACAACTGGGAATCACAGAATACAGACAGCATTTCGTAGAAGACAGAATGAAAAAAGAGAGTATACTAAATGTTAATATACAAAATTTTTTGTTTTTATTATGATGACCTTAAATATTCTCGAACTCATAAGATTTAGTAGATACTGGTGGAAATTAAAACTGCACCTTTTTAGAAATATTCAGGTTTATTAAATCAATCCAAATTTCAATTATTAACCTTGTATTCCACCAATGAAATGTTTTGCACAATAGTTTAAAATTACTACTTCCTTAGGCAAGGCACTTTCGATTTAACATGGACTCACTGTCCTCCAAATACGTGTGTATAAAATATAAAATAAAATAATAATCTTGAATAAATTTGTATGAAATAATATAAATAGGCTTCTTCTCAAAACTAATAAAATAAAAATTATAAACTTCTTTAAATAAAATTCTCAAACAAATCTAAACAGTTCTCAACAGGAATTTTTCACAGGATATGGTGCAGCACCTGCAGCTCTTAATTTTAACTAGAATCCCTACAATTTCAATTAAATTTTTACGTTTGACTTTAAATAAATAACTCCTTTACAATTTAGATATATATTAGTCCACACTCAACAGAATTTGATCGTTAATTTCAAATTTCAATTCCAATTTCAAACTAATTCACTTCTTAAATTTTCAAATTTCAAATTTAGAAAAATTTAATAATTCAGTCAAAAGTACTTAGCTCTTTGGTCGTGAAGGTCTTGGAGTTTGGTATTAAAATAATCTATACCAACGGATCCTACGCCCGACACTACTTTTAAACTCGCACTAAAGACTTTACTCTATCGCTTCTCAACTCGGAATGGAAGCAGAGCGTGTTTTCTTGGCCTGCACCGACTACGCTCCTGTTCCTGCAGGCCTGTTTGAATCACTCTCAACGCAGGTTCGCCGCCTAACAAAAGATTGAGTCCACTGTAGACTATTGTTTAGCATTCACTGCCATCAAGTCAGGTCTAGACCAGATTCCAAGCGCGTTGTGCCTGCCGCTGGATTACAATATAAATTTACTTTTTTATTCCCTATCCATTTACAATTCTAAAATAAAATTTTATTTATTAAATTTTTATTTTTATTTAAAGTATACCATGTAATTGGTATAGAGAGTAATAATCAATTGACAATGGCAAACGACAACAAACTAAGCAAGATACTTTGATGAAAGAGCGCCCGGGTGGCCTAAGAGAGTGGAGGGGGTGGCAGTTGAGCAGCGGTAGAGGCGGTAACTACAGTTGGTACGCGCGTGTCCTCTCTACAGCTCAAAGTGAAACTCTGCATTGTTAACTCTACTGAAGCTGCTCTACAGTTCAATTTAACTAACATAATAGACCTTGGTGTTCTTTGTGAACTTTTATCAGAGTTTAATTTATTCTCCCACAATTTTGTCCATTAGTTCTATTAATTTGTCTCTTTACTTCTCTTGCACTCCCTTTACATCCGAGGCCCTTGCGCAAGTACCCATTCTGCCCATTTATAGAATCGGGCCTGAGCCACTTTGGTCATTCTTTACACTGTTTAAATATAGATTACGTCCTGCACCCACCCATTGAACATGGCCAAGCCACCGGCAAACCACTACCATCCTACTGGGTTCCGGCACGCACCAGTACTACAAATGTCTTATACCCAACCATAGAACGTGGTAAATCGACCGGAAAACCACCGCCATCCTACTGGGATCCTGTATGCACCAGCATTACAGATGTCCTATTCCCCAAGCATGGACATAGTAAAGCCACTAGAAAACCACTACCATCCTACTGGGATCCGGCACGCACCAGCACTACAGATGTCCTATACCCACCCATGGAATATGGCCAAGCTACTACCATCCTTCTACTGGGAGCCGGCACGCACCAGGTCTACAGATATCTTATATCCACCCAAGGAACATGGTCAAGCCACCAGCACATCACTACCATACTGGGATTCGGCGCGCAACAGGACTACAGATATCTTACCCACATAGCATCCGAAGTATACGATACATCTCAGATATGTATTCTTGTAATATTCACGTTACATATCGATGAGTATATTTCATATATGTAACTAAGACTATGACAATGCCATCATGACACCTATCTCGTATCATATACGTATCAGATGTTACCTAGATGTTTCGTATTATATCCCACAATTGTCCTCCTCCGTAGACTAATGGTTATAGTCTCGGCTCTATAACCGAGAGATCACGGGTTCAAATCCTGGGGAGGTCCAATCATGTACTTTGTACTTTAATAAAAAACCAGTGCACTTCGAAGCCGGCTTAGCTGACGCTGAGGCTTAAGGGGGTTCGGAGGGCCGTATCTTTCCTATGTTAAATTTGCTACGTTTCCTTATAGATACAAGGCGGATTTTTTCACTACTTTTATGTTATGTGGTGCTAACTTTAACATGAGGTTTTTCAGTAAGTCTATTTTTGGATTTTATGATTAAAAAAATGCTATTACAAAACAAATTATATTTTTCCATGTTTTTTGTTATAAAATAATAACAAAGCTTCATAGCTCAAAAATCTGTTGTTAAAGTTTTATTTATAGCTACAAATATGTATGGTAAAAATTTCAGATCTCTATCTTAAGCAGTTTTTAAAATAATGGGGTATATATACAAAAAAACACGGTTTTTTCAAAACGTGATTTAAGTTAAAATACATGTATTAGGTGTAACTTACTCTATAAATGACATATTTATTGCATTAAAGCACCATAAGCTGGTTGGTCTGGGTCTTATTCATCTGCAAATGCTTCCTTCAGCTTCCTTTTAGTGGTCTTACGGCGTTGTCTGGCTTTTTCCATGAAGTTTGAGAGCATATTTTGTTCTCTCCCCTGAGCACACGGAGTCCCCTGTATGGACGGACTCACAGAACACAGCACTTGTATTCTGGCTCACAGTTGCTCCAAGCTCCTTTAGAACTAGGCATCTAGTCACATTGCCTTTGTTGAAGCTCAGAACAGCATCAAAAATACCACCCAACATTGTTTGCAAGCCTACAAACACTGTTTTCGGTAGCCGCGACCAAATTATGGCATTCACAGATTCATTAGGATTCTGTGACTTTCCATGTAGGCACTTCTTCAATAAATCAGGGTTTGACAAATCTCTAAATATCTTTTTGGTGTGTAACATTACCACTTCAGGATTGTGTGTATATTTGTTGTGGTTATATTATAACGTTTAATCGGGTCAGGGATAGTTTATAAAAATATATAACCCTAAAACACCGGATAGAACAGTCGAGAGGGGTAAAATCCAGGGTTCGAAAGGGAGAGGTAGTTTCCAAGTTCAGCTCAGAACCGAATTAATGTGAAACCAAAAGCCGAAGCAAATACAGCACCGATGATCAACGGATCAACATGCTTTCATCATCGCAGACTCGGAAACGAAAGGGAATAAAGGGAAGGCGTCAGCATTTGCTTTAGGATGACTGTTCCACCACCTAAACGTCCCCTAATACGACAGTTGTTAGTTCAACTGAAGCTCGAAAACGAGGAACGCTGGAGCCAACTTACGTCAAGCGACCCAGCGGCCAAAAAAAGGAAATGCTAGCTAAATAAATCTAAATGCGACCACTAGTTCGCTCGAAATCACACATAGCTCGACTAGTGCTCGAAAGCAAGGAACGCTGGTGCCAACGTACGTCAAGCGACCCAGCAGCCTCGAAAAGAAACGATAAACAAAATATAAACTAAATGTAAACACTTGCTAGCTCAAAATCGCGCCTAGCTCGCCTAGAGCTCGAAACTAAGGAACGCTGGTGCCAACGTACGTCAAGCGACCCAGCGGCCTCGAAAAGAAACGATAAACAAAATATAAACTAAATGTAAACACTTGCTAGCTCAAAATCGCGCCTAGCTCGCCTAGAGCTCGAAACTAAGGAACGCTGGTGCCAACGTACGTCAAGCGACCCAGCGGCCTCGAAAAGAATCGATGAACTAAATAAAAACTAAATGCGAACACTAATTCACTCAAATTCGCGCCTAGCTCGACTAGAACTCGAAACTAAGGAACACTGGTGCCAACGTACGTCAAGCGACCCAGCGGCCTCGAAAAGAAGCGATAAACTAAATAAAAACTAAATGTAAACACTGGCTCGCTCGAAATCGCGCCTAGCTCGCCTAGAGCTCGAAACTAAGGAACGCTGGTGCCAACGTACGTCAAGCGACCCAGCGGCCTTGAAAAGAAACGATAAACTAAATAAAAACTAAATGTAAACACTAGCTCGCTCGAAATCGCGCCTAGCTCGCCTAGAGCTCGAAACTAAGGAACGCTGGTGCCAACGTACGTCAAGCGACCCAGCGGCCTCGAACAGAATCGATGAACTAAATAAAAATTAAATGCGAACACTAGTTCACTCAAATTCGCGCCTAGCTCGACTCGAGCTCGAAACTAAAGCGCTTGGTATCTGCCAAGTTTAATACTTAAATCTAAGAAATTTATCTCACATCCTTTAGAAATTGTATTTCCACCTAGCCTTAACATGCATCATAAAATCTACAAAAAACCCCTTTTTTTATTTATACTATTTGTTTTAATTTATTTTTGATAATAGTTGTAAGAAGTGGCAGCATACAAGTTGTCAAGTTATTTTAACCAAGCGTTAATTATTATAAATTCTTTTTAAAAGAGTCCATACATTATTAGATTGTTTTTGAAAACTTAAACAATTAAGTTCCCCAATAGAAACCTTGACCTAAACTACGGCAAGTATTAAGAGTCCAATTGCCACCTACCTTTTTACAATTCTAAGTCCTACCATAAAGATAGTCCATCCAGATAATCCTTCACAATGGGTCGAACGAGGAAGACGGTGATTGTTGTTGTGGGATGTTTTATAGCAGGTCCGGTCTGTTATCAGTTGGGTCGTCCCTGGAACCTTTGCCCTGCACGGCTGTGTGTGTTGGCTCGCCCATTCACTGGTTGATGCAGCTTCATATAGAATTAAAACATATCCCCAGACGGGGGTGTCAGTTATTATTTTTACCTATACCATTCTTTATCATAGAAATAACAGTCTTTTTTTTCTGTTCCCCTCTTCCTTGGCATAAATTTTATCAAACTAACAAGTTTAAATTAATATTCCAACATTCGTGTTGATTATTAATTTACATACAAACATAAATAACACATGTTAATAAGATTAATTACGGACCATGAGTTTCGGATTTGTGCATTATTCAGAAAAATAAATACTGAATTGGTTTAATACACTCCTCCTCTCCCAAACCATGTAGTTATCGCAACTGTGTACTTCACCTGTGCCCTTTTATCTAAATCATAAACTTTTTATTCCTCTTGAGGTTTCTTCAAGTTTAAAATACATTTTTACAAGATTACAATTCCAATTAATATTTACAATTTAACAGGGCTGTAGAATTTCCTCAATTGTTCACTATATTTTAATTTAATCTTCCTTGTCACTGAAATTTCTCAAATCAAACATACATACATACAGCGTACATCCAATATAGTTTTTCTTCATTCTTACAACTAATTTAATTCGTCATAATTTTTAATCAGTTCCTTTTTTAAAAATTTTTTGTAATTCAATTATTTACCCCTCGGTAATTATTTTGTTTTGTTATATTTAAATATACATTCTTCTTTCCCCAGTGGGTTTCACATCCTGCAAGTGTATTCTACGGAACTCATTCAATTCTTTTAAATTTTGAACCACATATGAGTTGGAGCTAATAATTGAAATTATTCTGAATGGTCCTTCATATTTCAGATCTAGCTTATATCGCTGATTTGTAATTCTACAATAGACTACATCATACATTTTTAATTGCCTGTGATTTCGGTTGTATCGGTTTCTTCTCGAATTCAGCTCATTTTGTCTTTTTAAATTTTGAATAGCTTCAACCATCTTTGCATTCTTATCTTTGCTCCATTTTTCATCACAAATATCTTTAATCTGCCATTTTAGTGACAAACCATCATTTGCTTTGAAACTGAACATCAATTCAAATGCAGACGACTTTATGCTTTCATTGTGACAAGTATTTAGGGCCATTTGCACATGGTACAAATCCTTGTCCCAATTCTTTTTACAGTCATGATAATAAGCTGTCAGAATTTGATTTAAATTTCGAATTTGCCTTTCACTTTTATTTCCTTGAGGAGTATAAGGTATTATGGTCCTTTGTTTTATGCCCAAATTAAACAAATAATTTTTGAATTCCTCGCTGACAAAATATGTTCCATTATCCGTCACGAATTCTTCAGGCAAAGAAAAATTTTTGAAAATATTATTTTCTAATGCATTAATTACATTACCTGAGGTGCATTTCCTGAGTGGCATTATCCAATTATATTTGGTGAAGTCATCTACTGCTATCAGGATGTATTGCATTCGATTGGAAGATGCAGGTAATGGCCCATAAATATCCATATATAACTTCTGCATTGGACGACTGCTCAGATTGCTGTTCAAAGGTCCTTGGTCCCTCCAGTTGCCACTTTTTGCTTTCAAACACACTTCACAACATTTTACATTATTTTTCACATAATCATTTAGTTTAGGGTGATAAAACCTTTCATTTATTTTCTGTTCTGTTTTTAAAATGCCGAAGTGACAGCCAGACAATGAGTTGTGATAATACTCGTATACAACCTTGAATAAGTGCTCAGGTAAATAGATCCTTTTAGAATTGTTTTTATTGTTCACATAAAATAACACCCCTTTTTCCACACTGTAAACATCACTATTGGTATAGTTCAATACACCCTCCATAATTTTAGTTATATTTACATCCTGCTTCTGATGCGTTTTTTAAGTCCATAAAGCTAAAAGGCATCGTACTTATACTATTTATAGACACTGTTTCCTCTCTTATTACTAAGTCCTTATTATTTACAGTTTCATTGTTCATTTTTATAGAGTTATCATTCATCTTGTCCTTATTCACTAATTTTTCTAGTTCATGTAACACATTGTTGTCAACTTCACTATCTTGAAATAATCTAGATAAATAGTCCGCTACTGGGTTCTGATTACCTTTAACATGCGTAATTTTAAATGGTAGAGACAATATAACCTCCACCCAGCGCCCTAATTTTCCTAACTTACGAAAGTGGGACAATACCCAAGCCAATGCTGAGTTGTCGGTCACTAAGTTGAATGGTCTCATTTCTAGGAAATTACGGAATTTATTTATTGAACAGACAACTGCCAAGGCTTCCTTTTGATAGGTAGTAAGTTTCACCTCACTTTCATTAAATTTTCTCGAATAATAGGCCACCGGTTTTAAATGTCCATTATCCGCTTCCTGTAATAAACAGGAACCGAGGGCCTTATCACTTGCGTCGCATTGGACTGTGAACTCCTTGTTGAAGTCAGGGATGGCTAACACGGGGGGACGGGTAACCGCTCGTTTCAGTTTATCGAACGATTCCTGACATTTTTGGTCCCACACAAATTTGGACGACTTCTTCCTCATTTCATTGAGTGGATGAGCTATTTCCGCATAATTTGGAATAAATTTAGAGAAATAACTAGTCATCCCTATGAACCTCGCAATACCTTTCTTGTCCCGGGGCCTCGGAGATTCTAATAACGTCCGTGTACGGTCAGGGTCCATTCTTATAGTGTCTTTGGAAACCAAATGTCCCAGAAATTTAATTTCATTATAACAAAATTTTACTTTCTCCGGATTCACAGTAAGATTATTTTTCTTTAAACACTCTAACACTTGTTTCAAATGCATATAATGTTCCTCCAATGTCTTCGAATACACAATAATATCGTCCAAAAAGGCGAGAGTGCAAGTAAATCTCAATTCTCCTAAGATTTTATTCATATATGACGACAATACCCCACTTCCAATTAATAATCCAAAAGGAATTCGTTTAAAGCTGTAACTTCCGAAAGGTACCGAGAACGTAGTTAACTCCTGGCTTTCCTTCGCTAAACTTATTTGATAAAAACTTTTGGTTAAGTCTATTACTGAGTAATAATTGTTTCCCTTCAAATGGTAATATAGTTCGTGCATGTCGCCTATAGGATAACTCACTCCTTCCAACTTCTTGTTTAACTCCTTGTAATTAACTACTAATCTTTCCGATTTTCCATCTTCCTTACCTACTAAAAAGGCTGGACTCGAGTACTGACTCACACTTGGTTGAATAATGTCCTGTTCCAATAATTCGTCAATAATTTTTTTTATTTTTAATTGTTTAGGTGGATTCAATGGATATGGTCTAAGTTTTACGGGTTCATGATCTTTAACTTTTAATTTATACTCATAATCTAGAGTTTTACCAATTTTGTCGGTAAACACCGTTGGAAATTCCTTTATAATTTTTATTATTTCATTACTGGCCTCTTCGCATCCTATTTTATAAGTGTGATTGGTGTTCATACACGCTACTGTAATACCTTGCACAAATTTTATACACTTCTCTACATTAAAGTCAAATCGACAACAATTATTTTTCAAGTCTATTAACAAACCAGAATGTTTTATAAAGTTCGCTCCTAAAATTGCCTTTTGAGCTAAGTCCTTCACTATAACAAATTCCACTT
This sequence comes from Homalodisca vitripennis, assembly GCF_021130785.1. Classification (NCBI taxonomy): domain Eukaryota; kingdom Metazoa; phylum Arthropoda; class Insecta; order Hemiptera; family Cicadellidae; genus Homalodisca; species Homalodisca vitripennis. Next base: position 132,520,430 of record NC_060214.1, on the reverse strand, counting down.
TCCAGGTGAACATATCTATTTTTATTTTTATATTTACACTGCCGATTACGGACATTTTTTTCTTTTCAGCACTCATACATGTCAGGTTAGATAACTGGTAACACTTTACAATCTTATTCTCTAATAATAGTTTATACAGTCTATCACTTATTATATTTATACTACTACCAGTATCTAATAATACATTTAATGATATATTCTTGCCAAAATCTATTTCTAAGCTGGGCAATGAACTGATATTTTCCGAATTTTTCTTTTGCCAAGTATGATTTAATTTAGCAGATAATTCATGTGAATTTTTGTTGGACACAATTTTAGGTAACCGGGAAAGTTCGCCCTTCCTTAACTCATTGTTCGAACTTTCCCTACTAACTAGTTTTTTGACTCCTGTACATTACGACCTACATTTTCGGGGTTTATAGCTGGAGTGTGGTTTACAATAGGTCTCCGCTGGTTTACAACAGGTTTCCTGTTTACCTCCCGGCACTGATAAGCATAATGACCAGGTCTATTACATTTATAACAAGTTATTGTTTCTTGCCTCGCCCTGATGCTGTTAACCGGTACATTATACTTCCTATTCACATTCAAATTATTCCCTGTTTTCCTCACGTTGTCAGCATAACCTACATTATTCGCCCTTATACACATCTCCTCATTCACTGCCATCAAGTCAGGTCTAGACCAGATTCCAAGCGCGTTGTGCCTGCCGCTGGATTACAATATAAATTTACTTTTTTATTCCCTATCCATTTACAATTCTAAAATAAAATTTTATTTATTAAATTTTTATTTTTATTTAAAGTATACCATGTAATTGGTATAGAGAGTAATAATCAATTGACAATGGCAAACGACAACAAACTAAGCAAGATACTTTGATGAAAGAGCGCCCGGGTGGCCTAAGAGAGTGGAGGGGGTGGCAGTTGAGCAGCGGTAGAGGCGGTAACTACAGTTGGTACGCGCGTGTCCTCTCTACAGCTCAAAGTGAAACTCTGCATTGTTAACTCTACTGAAGCTGCTCTACAGTTCAATTTAACTAACATAATAGACCTTGGTGTTCTTTGTGAACTTTTATCAGAGTTTAATTTATTCTCCCACAATTTTGTCCATTAGTTCTATTAATTTGTCTCTTTACTTCTCTTGCACTCCCTTTACATCCGAGGCCCTTGCGCAAGTACCCATTCTGGGGCCCATTTATAGAATCGGGCCTGAGCCACTTTGGTCATTCTTTACACTGTTTAAATATAGATTACGTCCTGCACCCACCCATTGAACATGGCCAAGCCACCGGCAAACCACTACCATCCTACTGGGTTCCGGCACGCACCAGTACTACAAATGTCTTATACCCAACCATAGAACGTGGTAAATCGACCGGAAAACCACCGCCATCCTACTGGGATCCTGTATGCACCAGCATTACAGATGTCCTATTCCCCAAGCATGGACATAGTAAAGCCACTAGAAAACCACTACCATCCTACTGGGATCCGGCACGCACCAGCACTACAGATGTCCTATACCCACCCATGGAATATGGCCAAGCTACTACCATCCTTCTACTGGGAGCCGGCACGCACCAGGTCTACAGATATCTTATATCCACCCAAGGAACATGGTCAAGCCACCAGCACATCACTACCATACTGGGATTCGGCGCGCAACAGGACTACAGATATCTTACCCACATAGCATCCGAAGTATACGATACATCTCAGATATGTATTCTTGTAATATTCACGTTACATATCGATGAGTATATTTCATATATGTAACTAAGACTATGACAATGCCATCATGACACCTATCTCGTATCATATACGTATCAGATGTTACCTAGATGTTTCGTATTATATCCCACAATTGTCCTCCTCCGTAGACTAATGGTTATAGTCTCGGCTCTATAACCGAGAGATCACGGGTTCAAATCCTGGGGAGGTCCAATCATGTACTTTGTACTTTAATAAAAAACCAGTGCACTTCGAAGCCGGCTTAGCTGACGCTGAGGCTTAAGGGGGTTCGGAGGGCCGTATCTTTCCTATGTTAAATTTGCTACGTTTCCTTATAGATACAAGGCGGATTTTTTCACTACTTTTATGTTATGTGGTGCTAACTTTAACATGAGGTTTTTCAGTAAGTCTATTTTTGGATTTTATGATTAAAAAAATGCTATTACAAAACAAATTATATTTTTCCATGTTTTTTGTTATAAAATAATAACAAAGCTTCATAGCTCAAAAATCTGTTGTTAAAGTTTTTATTTATAGCTACAAATATGTATGGTAAAAATTTCAGATCTCTATCTTAAGCAGTTTTTAAAATAATGGGGTATATATACAAAAAAACACGGTTTTTTTCAAAACGTGATTTAAGTTAAAATACATGTATTAGGTGTAACTTACTCTATAAATGACATATTTATTGCATTAAAGCACCATAAGCTGGTTGGTCTGGGTCTTATTCATCTGCAAATGCTTCCTTCAGCTTCCTTTTAGTGGTCTTACGGCGTTGTCTGGCTTTTTCCATGAAGTTTGAGAGCATATTTTGTTCTCCCCTGAGCACACGGAGTCCCCTGTATGGACGGACTCACAGAACACAGCACTTGTATTCTGGCTCACAGTTGCTCCAAGCTCCTTTAGAACTAGGCATCTAGTCACATTGCCTTTGTTGAAGCTCAGAACAGCATCAAAAACACCACCCAACATTGTTTGCAAGCCTACAAACACTGTTTTCGGTAGCCGCGACCAAATTATGGCATTCACAGATTCATTAGGATTCTGTGACTTTCCATGTAGGCACTTCTTCAATAAATCAGGGTTTGACAAATCTCTAAATATCTTTTTGGTGTGTAACATTACCACTTCAGGATTGTGTGTATATTTGTTGTGGTTATATTATAACGTTTAATCGGGTCAGGGATAGTTTATAAAAATATATAACCCTAAAACACCGGATAGAACAGTCGAGAGGGGTAAAATCCAGGGTTCGAAAGGGAGAGGTAGTTTCCAAGTTCAGCTCAGAACCGAATTAATGTGAAACCAAAAGCCGAAGCAAATACAGCACCGATGATCAACGGATCAACATGCTTTCATCATCGCAGACTCGGAAACGAAAGGGAATAAAGGGAAGGCGTCAGCATTTGCTTTAGGATGACTGTTCCACCACCTAAACGTCCCCTAATACGACAGTTGTTAGTTCAACTGAAGCTCGAAAACGAGGAACGCTGGAGCCAACTTACGTCAAGCGACCCAGCGGCCAAAAAAAGGAAATGCTAGCTAAATAAATCTAAATGCGACCACTAGTTCGCTCGAAATCACACATAGCTCGACTAGTGCTCGAAAGCAAGGAACGCTGGTGCCAACGTACGTCAAGCGACCCAGCAGCCTCGAAAAGAAACGATAAACAAAATATAAACTAAATGTAAACACTTGCTAGCTCAAAATCGCGCCTAGCTCGCCTAGAGCTCGAAACTAAGGAACGCTGGTGCCAACGTACGTCAAGCGACCCAGCGGCCTCGAAAAGAAACGATAAACAAAATATAAACTAAATGTAAACACTTGCTAGCTCAAAATCGCGCCTAGCTCGCCTAGAGCTCGAAACTAAGGAACGCTGGTGCCAACGTACGTCAAGCGACCCAGCGGCCTCCTCGAAAAGAATCGATGAACTAAATAAAAACTAAATGCGAACACTAATTCACTCAAATTCGCGCCTAGCTCGACTAGAACTCGAAACTAAGGAACACTGGTGCCAACGTACGTCAAGCGACCCAGCGGCCTCGTAAAGAAGCGATAAACTAAATAAAAACTAAATGTAAACACTGGCTCGCTCGAAATCGCGCCTAGCTCGCCTAGAGCTCGAAACTAAGGAACGCTGGTGCCAACGTACGTCAAGCGACCCAGCGGCCTTGAAAAGAAACGATAAACTAAATAAAAACTAAATGTAAACACTAGCTCGCTCGAAATCGCGCCTAGCTCGCCTAGAGCTCGAAACTAAGGAACGCTGGTGCCAACGTACGTCAAGCGACCCAGCGGCCTCGAACAGAATCGATGAACTAAATAAAAATTAAATGCGAACACTAGTTCACTCAAATTCGCGCCTAGCTCGACTCGAGCTCGAAACTAAGGAACGCTGGTGCCAACGTACGTCAAGCGACCCAGCGGCCTCGAAAAGAAACGATAAACTAAGTAAAACTAAATTAAATTACGCCTAGCCCGAAGCTCAGGAACGCTGGTGCCAACGTACGTCAAGCGACCCAGCGGCCTCGAAAAGAAACGATAAACTAAGTAAAATTAAATTAAACTACGCCTAGCCCGAAGTTCAGGAACACTGGTGCCAACGTACGTCAAGCGACCCAGCGGCCTCGAAAAGAAACGATAAACTAAATTAAATTAAATATAAACACTAAACTACGTTCAATCCTAGTCCAAAATTCAGGAACGCTGGTGCCAACGTACGTACGTCAAGCGACCCAGCGACCTCGAAAAGAAACGACAATTAGGTAAAACTAAATTAAATTACGCTTAGCCTGAAGCTCAGGAGCGCTGGTGCCACGTACGTCAAGCGACCCAGCGGCCTCGAAAAGAAACGAAAAATTAAGTAAAACTTAACTAAATTACGCTTAGCCTGAAGCTCGGGAGTGCTGGTGCCAACGTACGTCAAGCGACCCAGCGACCTCGAAAAGAAACAATAAATTAAGTAAAACTAAATTCAAACTCTTCTTTACTAGTAATAGAATCTAATCCTATTCGTACTGATCTATTTTCTTGCTACACTTTATATCTATAATTATATTCCGTTAGCAGCTTAAGTACGTAATGTCGCGTACTTATCCTATCGTTAGTAACTAGGCAAGTTCAGGTAAAGGCGTGTTTTGGCAGGTAAATAAGTACCTACTTACTTGCACCTTATCGTGGCGTGTGTGGGGGCGGCGACTCCGACTCGACGACTTCGACTGCTAGACACCGACCGAAAGACAGCGACCGAGCGACAGCGACCGAGAGCCAGCGACCGAGAGAGCGAGGAAGCCAGGCACAGCGTACTTACGTACTGTAGTACTGGAGTCGTCCGCTGTAAGGCGCTTCAGCCCTTGAAGCGAACTCCGGCGGATGTATCCTGAAACTCCGCGTCTTACCCGGTCGAGCCGGACCCCGCCAGCTGACGTCTCCCGCGATGGTGTTGAGCTACTGGAGTATAATTGTAGGTGGAAGAAAAAAATCATAACATGTCATTCAACTAAAAAAAAATATTCTCCTCTCAAAAAAATAAAAATGCCTTATTTAAACCCCCTATAAAAATGACATGTTACAATATGACTCACCTTTTGCAACCGCACACTGATATTTGCACAAGCTATGTTCGCCTCTTTCGCACAGCTCATGTTGAGGTGATTCGTTAAAAATATGTGTCTCACACTGTTGTTTTCATTTTATTCAAGTCACCAGTGTTCCTTCTAATAGCCAATCCGTAACATTTTTGAATGAATAAAATCCTGTCGTCAGTAAGACGGTTTCTCACACCGATTGTTTTACCATCAGATAGAACTGTCTTTCCAAGTGTTTGTTTTAATTTTTTTCAGACGAGCACCCATTCGCTTTTGGACATGTCCACAGCACTCCATTTTCTCAATTTCATACTCTTCTCCATATGGCCAAAAACGGACTAAACGTATGACATTGATCTAATAAAAATTAAATAACTTTTGTTCTACATGTCAGAAATATATGTAGTTGGTCTTAAATTAATTCTTAGATGTTAGGGATCAAAAAATAACTAAAAACCAAAATTACAAAATTAAAAAAATTTCCTCCAAACCCCTTCAAATGAGATGAAAAATGTCCTACTCTGTAGACTAATGGTTATAGTCTCGGCTCTCTAACCGAGAGATCACGGGTTTCAAATCCCGGGGAGGTCCAATCAGGCATAGACCCGATTGATAGTGTACTTTGTAAATAAATACTTAGACACGATTGATAGTGTACTTTGTAAATAAAAAATACCAGTGTAATAAAAAAATATCAGTGTACATCGAAGCCAGCATAGATTAAAGCTGAGGCTTAAAAAAGAATTAAAAAAGAGAGATGAAAAAAAATAATTTAAAAAAATCCCACAATGCAACTGTCCATTGCGCATGCGCATCATGGCAGTTTTGAGTTTGGTTATCTTGTTGTCACTATGCGTCGTCGCTCGTCGTAAAGTTTTTGTTTGTATTTGCTTCCATAAGCGGTATTTCCGCGTTTATTTTATGTGTTGTTTTGTAGTTGGTTTACTTTCATCAAAGATTTATTAGGATTTGAAGGTAAGTCTCAGCAATTTTTTCCAGTAGACTAATAATGTTATTGTTCACCCATTCAATATTAATCACTGATTGTTTACCTAGTATTACCAGACTTTTTCTAGTGTTTAAAGCTTTATTAAATCGAATTTCACAGTCATTTTAAATGTATCATATTGTATATTTTAATATTATGCTTTGTGTTTGTCGAAATAGGGCTTACAAAGAACTCACTCAAACTTTATCAAGTGATTAACCTATAACATATCTTGGCTATTTTGCAAATAATCCGCGAAATTAGAATATTGTGAATGTTTCTACCAACTTGTAATACTAGGTAACGTATATTTCAAAGCTTAATCACTAGACATATCTTTTTAATACTCTGTTAGATCCCAGTTTCTTTTGAAATTGTTTAGGCCTACAGTACAAATTTTAAAAGCTATGAACAGAAAGTATATTGCTTAGTGCCTAATTAATAAATTGTAGGCATGTACACTACTTAATTTTATCGAGATAGAGGTATAACATAAATAACTAAAACATTATTAAAAAATTAACCTGGGGTAGAGTATGATAAGCGGACCCGGATTTTTTATATCGAAACTGCCAAACTATGTTTAACCATCAATGTAATCAACCAATAGTAATTAATTAAAAAAATAACTAAATCATCTGCACTAACTGTACAGAGAAATCTACTGTATTCTTAAAGGAATTTGTTCTGCACATAACTTTTTTTAAATAAAATAAGATCTTATTTTAAGAAACTTTACTTTTGTATAGTTTTTTTTTTGTGTCTTGTATAAATATCTTTCTTAGTATCAAGATGTTTGTTCTGTTGTTAAGTTATCTTTATTTTTTTAATTACATTTTCCCGATCACTTGTCTTAATTTTTTTGTTTCATTAATGGTTGTGGGGTTTTTATTATTTATGACATAACATATTGTTAAACTATTTCTATTCATTTTAAATATGTTAATTTAGTTTAGTAATTTATATATGTTGATATCGATTGATAGTTCTGTTAATTCTATATTTTATTTATTTATTTATTTTATTTTATTTTCATGCTATAAAACAGGAAATACACCCAATTACATTATAGCAGTACAAACAAATCAAAATGTTAAATAAGTGGTTTGAGTCCAAGTCCCATATCCATTGTATCACTGGAATATTTATAAGCAAAATAACTATAAATAATACATATTATTCTAAACGTTACATAGGCACTATTATAAATAAATAAACAATAAATAATACACATTCAGATAAATAACAAATACAGTATATGGTAATGACAATATCAGGTTATTAGTTTAATAAATTAATGGAATTTTAATTTAAGAAATTGTAAAAAGGAAATATAGCCTATACTATGAAGGACTGGTATACAAAATTAATGAAATGCATTTCTCTTTAAAGATATTCAAACTGTCAAATTGAACATCGATGTCGGATCCAGCCAAAAGCATTGCGTTATAACCCCTCATCATCCGCAACAGAGGAAAAGACGATCGCATCACTGTGCGTGAGTGAGGTAAATTAAACAAAAACTTGTTTCTGCTGTTAAAGTTCGGTATAGCTGAGGGTCCCCAAATAGTACGTGTCATCCACCCGACCCCGGACCAGGCCCCACAAATGTACTTGCTCCAAGACCCGCCTCCTCAGGCTCAGGCTCGTCAACCCAAACATCTCCAACAGCTCATTGTATGGAACTAAATACGTGTATACATTAAAACACTTGAAGTATAAATATCTCAAAAACTTCTTTTGCGCTCTTTCAAGCATATCATTATAAATTAAATGTGTAGGATTCCATACAATGGCGGCGCTTTTAAGTCTCGATCTGACCAAGGATGTGTACAACACCATAAAAGACCCGATGTTTCTAAAATTCGCACCTTGTCTCATAATAAACCCCATCATTCTACTCGCAGCATTCACGCAAGTTTCTATATGAGTACTGAACGATAATTCATTATCAATTGTAACGCCCAAGTCATTAACTAAATTGACTCTTGTAATTGACTGTCTATTTAAATTGTAATTGTGTATTATGGAACTATTTGATTTGGTAAAGGACATTACATGGCACTTTGCGATTTAAAATTCATTTTATTTTGGCTAGCCCATTTATACACATTATCCAGATCAGCTTGTAGTATTTCAGCGTCCCTTATTGAAGAAATGTAATAAAAAAGTTTTAAATCGTCGGCAAATAACAGAGACTTTACTGTTTTAACGTGGTCACACAAATCGTTAATCATAATTAAGAATAAACAAGGACCTAAATTTGACCCCTGAGGTACCCCAGATTGCACCAAGAAATTAGATGACAAATAACCCTTATAACATACAAACTGATTTTGGTTTATTAAATAAGAATGGAAAAAATGTATTAAGTTACTTGGCAATCCATAATAGTGCAGTTTTTTCAATAAAATCAAGTGGTCCACTGTGTCGAATGCCTTGGACAGATCAAGATATATTGCATCAATCTGGGTCAACGAGTCCAACCCCAAGGAGACGTAATCCGTAAAATTTAATAGGTTTGTGTTAATTGAGCGTCCAGGCAAGAAACCATGTTGATTAGGAGATACGTATTTACTAAAAAAGTTAAATAAATATTTGTAAATAATGCTTTCAAATATTTTAGCAAGTGTTGACAAAACGGCTACAGGTCTATGATTTTGTATTTGGTATTCCTTCCCGCTTTTAAAAATAGGCGTTACTTTAGTCAATTTCCATTTTTCAGGAAAAGTGCTTGATTTTAAACTTAAATTGTATAAAAATTTTAACGGTTTGATTAAAATATCTTCACAGCCTTTGAATATGTACTGAGGTAACAAATCAGGTCCTGAAGTAGTTTTAGATTTTAACTTTTTAATAGCCAACTTAACATCTTGCAACATGCCCCAAAGAAGAACTGAATTATGGTGTCTTTACTCCCAATATAAGAAAATGTGACTTTAACTTCGTGTTTGAATGGGTGCAACGCCTAAATTACCCTCTACTTGATGTTACAGACTCTGTTGACCATAGGTTTTTTGAATTTTGCTCACAGTTAAGTTGCACAGAAAAGCAAGCCCACCCAAATATATGGGAATCAAGCGCTTCCCTGTTTGGTTTTCTCCCGATCTCAAACAGATGATAATCAAAAAGAAGACTAGGCGCTTCAAACAGAGTCTTGATGATCGGACTTATCTTCAGTTCTGTGGTGCTCGTGCTACCTGCAAAAGACTGGCGAGAGAATGCTACTCGACATACATCCGCACTGTTGACTCGTCTATTCAAGGAAACATTCGTGCCTTCTGAAATCATATAAAATCTTCTAAGAGGGTACCGTCTCTTCCCTCAAAAATGCAGCTTAATGATGAATCTGCGGACAACCCGCAGGGTATCTGTGATTTGTTCGCCAGTTCTTTTCCTCGGTCTACAGGCCCTCGTCACAAAATCCATTAGTGTACAACCTTGAAGCAACAACTTCTATATTTTCATGTCAATTCACCTGTGAAGAAGTGGAGGCTGAGTTGAAGTCGCTCGACACAAACAAGGGTGCTGGCCCCGATGATATCTCTCCTATGATCCTGAGGCATTGCAGCGGTGTAATATCGCCTCATATCACAGTTTATTTCAACGCTCTTATGGCTGCTGGCATCTTCCCTACTAATTTAAAGATTGGATATATAACACCTATTTTAAAGTCTGGATCTCCTTCTGATATTAAGAACTATCGCCCTATAATTATCCAGTCAACCTTGGCTAAGGTCTTTGAATCGCTCGTCCTTCGAAGATTGATGTTCAGCCTCAAGAATGTTATCAACATTGAACAACATGGTTTTGTCAAAGGGCGTTCGACCACTTCAAACCTCTTATCTTTTCAAAATAGTATCCTCAAAGCGTTTTCTAACTCACACCAAGTTGATGCCACCTACACAGATTTCTCGAAAGCATTTGATCGAGTTAGTCACAACCACCTTGTTGCTAAGCTCAGAGCTGTTGGTGTCGGTGGGGCACTCTTGCGTTGGCTGGGATGTTATCTACGGGACCGTTTTCTTCAGGTGCGAGTGGCGGGCTCACTATCCCAACCTTTCCCAGCTGTTTCTGGTGTACCTCATGGTTCCCTACTGGGGCCAGTGTTGTTCACAATCTTCATTAATGATCTGGTTCAATGTGTGGGTTCAAATGTTCTACTTTTTGCTGATGACGCTAAAATTTTCAAAGAAATTGCATCTGTGGAGGATTGTGTGTCCCTACAGGAGAGTATTAATTTGCTTGCAGAATGGTGCGACGTTAATGATATGCTTCTTAACATTTCCATGTGCTCTATTGTGACATTCTCTAGGTCAGATACTCCTATTCTTTATCATTATAACCTTAATAATCAACCCCTGGCACGTTGTTCTAAAATAAAGGATCTGGGTGTCATACTTGCTTCCGACCTAAGTTGTCATGAGCATATCAATCACATTTCTAAAAAGGCTAATGCAGCACTCTATTTTGTTATTAGGACCAGTCGTGATATTTTTTCTGTCCGAGCTCTGAACATCCTCTACGTCCACCTTGTTCGACCCATACTTGAATATTCTTCTACTGTCTGGAACCCTTACCTTGTTGGTCACATTGATAGGCTTGAGAACATACAGAACCGCTTCATTCGTTTGATTGTGCTGCGGCTGGGCTTTGAGTACCGTAATGTGCCGATTGATGACCTTCGAGTTCAGTTTAACTTGGAACCTCTCCATTCAAGACGTACAGTTCATAATCTGCTTTTCTTGAAGAAGTTGATCTGCTCTGTCATATGAGCTGTGATGCCTTCAGGAGAGAGTTGAGACTAGCCTGTCATGACTTACATATCGTCTGATAACTTTTCCCCCATTATTCTTGTTGTGTTGCTCTGTTATTGTTTCTGGTTGTTTTTTGTTACACATTTATAATTACGACTGTGCCTCTTGGTTATATATTTACATTTTATTGCTTGCATTTGTTGTTTTTCTAGTTTTTTTTTTTTCTCTGTTGGTACCTATATATATTTTACTCTTGTTATTTATTTACAGTATTTTCCCCATTGTTGTTTACTTTATATAGTTTATTTGCACTGTTATTATTTATCTCTTTATTTATTCATATGTCACGTCTTAGACAGTAATGTGCATGCATTTAAGTTAAATATGCATTTAAGTTAAATATTTTTTTATTTTTTCAGTTTTTTATTTACCACTATCAGTCATTAATGTTAATATTTTTTTACTCTTGTTATTCATTTAAAGTTTATCTTTCATTGTTGTTGATAATTGTATAGTTTATTTGCACTGTTATTATTTGTCTGTTTGTTTCTCCATATGGTATCACACCTTACAGTAGTGTATTAAGTTAATATTATCACAAATTTATTATATACTTTCACTAATTTTTAATATAATTTATACTTTCTTATTACATTATTTATACGTTAATTATGCCTAGATCTGATTTAGAGTCCAGTTGCATGTTTGGTTTGGCCCTTTTGTTTAAGTATGATTTAATCATCTATTATAAGTTAATGAATGTAAATTGGTTTTTGACCGTTGGAAGGAAATAAATAAATAAACATCCTGGTCGGTGACCTGGTCCAGAATCAGACAATCGCCACCCATCATGGGGGTTTCTTTCATTGCCATCTCCACAGTTGGTTCCACTTGGTAATCATTATATACCGAGCTAAAATAGTCTTTAAAACCATCAACAATCAAACTAACATTATTTAATTGAACACCATTATTTTCCATCACAAATAAAGTTTTATTGGCTGACTTTTTACTGTTTATAAATTTCAAAAACTGTTTACTATCTCCAACAATATTATTTTCAGCTTCATGAATAAAGTTATCATAAGCAACTTGTATGTCTTTCTTAATTATTGACCTTATACAGTATCAATGATTGTAATAAGCGATATAAAAACCGAGTCCGCTTATCATACTCTGCGGGTAGGGTACGATAAGCGGACCCGGTCTTTTATATCGAAATTGGCAAACGATATTACTTAATCATAACCATTGATACTGATTTATTATTTTGAACTATTAACTTAAATAATCTATATTAACAGCTGTAAACACTCTAAAATAATATACGTAGGATAATATTTCAATTTTACATAAGTAATTCTGATTATTAAAAATGACAGTCAATTTTAGAAAACTACACTACATTGCTTTTTCGTGGCTTTAGCATGTTGGACTTGTACCGAAAAACCCATTATGTGAAATTTTTGGGAAAGAAACAACTGTAACTGTGAGAGGAGTAAATATGGTCATCTTCAGTTTTCCTAATTTTGGTTATAATAATTTGTTTGATCACTATAAATATTGAATTCATATTTTAATTTAAAACGTATGATTGTTATTGAGGACTATAGGTACTTTTATATCGATTGATAGCCTAGGATTTGAGATGTGAATATTAGATTCGATGACTATATTCTTCGATATATAAAACCGGGTCCGCTTATCGTACCCTACCCAACAATATTACTTAATCATAACCATTGATATAAACCAATCGATACTGATTAATTATATTGAACAACTAACTTAATCTATATCAACAGCTGTAAACACTTTCAAATAGTAATTGTATTATTATTATTATATATACGATTGTGTGTGTGTGTGTGTGTGTGTGTGTGCGCGCGCGTGCGTGCGTGCGTGCGTGTGTTCGTTCAAGTTCAAGTTCAAGTTCAAAAATGCTTTATTCAAAAAAATACATTGTTTACAATATTACACATGTCCCATGCGCAATAGCGCGTGCGGGATACAATATATTTTTATTTAATACAAATTAAATCTCATATTCGGCCAGTCCATTTTGGTTGTACTTGCAGATTTTATACATACACATATTACAGTTAACACACACAATATACCCACTAAGCTTTACTACACTAATACATTTATATATACATTCTAACTCCACTACACCACTATAACAAGTCTAAGAGTGCCAAGGCTGCAACAACTAACCACTAAAGTTTTCCAACATTCCAAAGCTGACATGTATCACCCAATACCTTACCCCATAAACTCTTTCATCAATTTAACATTATTAAACTATAAATAATACATAACAACCAGCAATTAAACAACAGCAAGCAACAATAAATAAACTATATATATAATACTCAATAACAATAAATTATAAATTCTCATTCCAAAGCTGACATGTATCACCCAATACCTTACCCCATAAACAGTTTAACATCAGTTTAGTTTAGTTTCATCAGTTTAACATCATTAAACTATAAATAATGCATAACAACAAGCAATTAAAAAACAGCAAGCAACAATAAATAAACTATATATAATACTCAATAACAATAAATTATAAATTCTATACTTAATAACAATCAATAAATCATCCATTACGCAACAATAAAGAAGAACACCTATAACAATAAATAATCTATGAATATCCAATAGCGAGTAACAACAATGAGATTCATCAAGAGCCATCTGTAATAAATTGACGGGCTTTCATCTTTACCTTCGGTTTAGATTCAAAATAAACTCCATTTCCAAAAGATTCTAAAAAACTATTGAATATTTTTGGCCCAATGTAGTAAAATTGGTGCCTGCTCCTTTCTTTTTTCATATTTGGAACTTCTAACATTATTCTGTTTGCAGATCTGGTACTTCTCACATTTTCTTTTATTTTAAAATGATCTAGGTGTTTATGTATATACATTACAATGCTGTACATATAAATCTGGTTAAAAGTTAATATACGTTGTTCAGAAAACAAGTAACTCACTCTGTCCATTCGTTTTATTCCATATAGTGTTCTAATGGCATTTCTTTGTGATGCAATAACAGGGTTTAACAGCGTATGAAAAGTTCCACCATAGTGTATTATTCCATATCTCATGGTACTCTCTAGCCATGAGCAATACAGGTTTCTTAATTGATCAACTTTCAGATGATTTTGCATATGGTAAAGAGAATAATTTACTTTATTTAATTTTTTTCCTAAAATATTTATGTGAGAATCCCATTTTAAGTATTTATCTATATGGAGACCTAGATACTTAACATAATTTACAAACTCTATAATTGGACAGGCTACAATTATAAATACACAAGTACCTGTGACAGCGAAAGCCAAAGAAATTTTGTATCTCAGTATTTTCTTTGTCCTGATCAAAAAATGATATGCATTTAGATTTAGAGACATTAATGAGCATTTTATTTTTAACTAGCCACTCTGAGATATTTTGCAAATCTTTGTCTACTCTTATCTTCAGAATATCCTTGTTATATGCTGAACAGACCAACGCTGTGTCGTCTGCATATGCAAACACCTTAGAAAATAGTTTTATTTCTAAAAGATCATTGATATATAACAAAAATACCAATGGGCCAAGCACCCCTCCTTGAGCTGTTCCGTAGTTCAATATTGTAACACATCACTTAATACTCCATTTATTTTGACAACTTGTTTTCTTTCTTTAGAAAAAGATTCTAACCATAATAGAGCAGTACCACCAATCCCACACCTTCTGAATTTATTTATTAATATATTTACATCTAAAACGTCGAATGCCTTACGAAAATCGAGATATAAAGCAATAGTGTACATATTTCTATCAACAGAGTCAGTTATGCAACTTACATGCCTCTCTATGGCCAGATCCGTCCCTCTTCCAGGCAAGAAACCGTATTGGCTGTGTGAAAGTAACCCTCTCTCAGTCAGGTATAAAAGTAACTTTTTCTTTATTAATGTTTCAAATATCTTAGCAATGGAATTAATCAGAGATATAGGCCGATAGGACGATACATCCTCTCTGCATCCAGACTTGAGCACAGGCACAACTGAGGCAATTTTAAATTTGTCCGGAAATACCCCTTGCTGTAATGATTTATTAAAAATATCATATAAAAGTGGTACAAATAATGCTATTTTTTTTTTTTTTTACTGTAACAATATTTACACCATCCAATCCACAACTATGTTTATTTTTCATATTTTTAACAATTTCAGTTATTTCATTGCAGGTTATACTAAATTTGTTAAAATATACTTCATACTCCGTACAATCTTCATAAAATACATTGTTACCAAACTCATTGCTTTTTAACTCTTGCACAATATTTGTGAAATACTCATTAAAAGTATTAGCAATAATAAATTCATTTCCCTCAGATACATTGAGCAGTGTGTCATTTACCTTTATCCTCTCAATATTTGTTTTTTTAGATTTCATAACTTTTTTTATTACATTCCAATATTTTTTAGTATCGCCATGGCAGTTTTCTATTAGATATGAGTAATAATTCATCTTTACTTCCCTAATCTATTTCGTTACAAATTTCGATAGGTTTTTATATTCTAGGCTTAGTAATAAATTATTTCGATCTTTAACATATTTTTTGTACAGACTATTTTTCCTGTTTATTAAACGTACTAGGTTATCAGTTATCCACTCACACCTTTTCCTATGTTTACTGTTTAAGATTTTCAGGCTTTTGGCATTATCATTACAACTATTATAAATTTCATAAAAAATATTTACACATTTATTTACATCTACAGTATTATATACATTTCCCCAATCAGCTAACATTAATTGTCTTTTTAGTATATTATAATCCACTACCTCAACAAGCCTAGGGGAGTGATTTCTGCTCTGTACACCAGATACACTAATATCCAGAGCACAATGGTCAGTGATTCCAATATCCCTTACATTGCACTTAATGCATAGGCCCTTTGAGTTTCTTATCAAAGCATGGTCTAGCGAGGAAGCAGAGTTATTTACAATTCTAGTTGGGACATTAACAAGATTTTCAAGACCATATGCGCTTATAAGATTCAAATAATCTTTCCCTGAGCCATTGTTGCGCAATGTGCAGATGTTCATGTCTCCAACAACAATAATAGGATCGCTATTAATTTTCAATATATTTTCAAATTCACATTTAAACGCATTATAATGAAATTTACATTGACGATATATACCATAGATTGCAAGCTTAAATGTAATACTATTATAACTAAGATTAAGATTTACATTGATTAGTTCAGCGGTGTTTAGAAGTAGAAGGCTGTGGGTGTAGGTCAGTGCAGAGTCCACATAGATAACAACTCCACCTGCAGCGTTATCAGGCCGAGGTTTGCAGCAACATGTTGAAACCTAGAAGCTGGAACCGGTCCTCCTCCCCTGACTTGATCCACACTTCTGTCAGAACTATTATTGAATATTTTATATGTAAGGAATTTAAATATAATATTAGTTCATCAAAATGTTTTCTTAAGCTTCTTATATTGATACAAAATATATTAATGTCTTTTAAATATATATCGTTTCTGTCCATTTGGAAAAAAAACTGTCTATTGGAGATCCAAACACATCCTTATGTTTTTCAAATATAATCAAAAAGAAACTTTTTCTATGTCTTGACCAGCGAGCTTGCTCAAGTCAGCCAGTGTCGAAACTTGAACCCGCTGGGCACCTTCTGATTTTCTCACAAAAATCTTTGCGTCTGACACCCATACAAACACATATCCCAAGTGTTTGAGCTTTTTGGCATGATATAATATATTTTTGTAATAGGGAGTAAGGTGCTCATTAACATATACACTTGTGTTCGGGCTGTCTTGAACAAAGTTGGTGGCCTTAATCTGGATGGATTTAGCTTTCTTAATTAAGGCATCACGTTTCTGTCTACTTGTAAATTGGACTATAATTGGTTTTGGACCTTTGTTGCGTTTAGTAGGGATACGGTGAATTGCCTGAATATCTGCCCGGAAATCAACAGGTTCATCAACTACAGATGACAAGTTTTTTAATAACATCTGCCATTTGCTCATTAGGTACTTCGGGAACACCTTCCAATTGAATATTACTATTCCTGCCATACTGCTCCAAATTTTCAACTTTCAATGCTAGTACATTTATTTCCTTTTTAAAATTAATATTTTCAGACATGATTGCATTTTGGTTTTTCTCTAATATCTTAATCTTGCTAAGAGCCTCAGTTAATTTTCCCTCAAGGCTGTCAACTTGAGAAGATATGAAGTTTGCAGACTCCTTTAACTCATTTATTTGTTGACCAATATTTTTTTCATAAACAGTAAACTGATGTTTTATGGTATTCTCCATTTTAGATAAAAACTCCTTATGCAGATCATTTATTACTTCTTGTGGAAAATGACTATCTTTATTGCTCTGAGACTTACTTGTGACACAATGTTTACACTTCCATGCATCTCTTCTTTTTGCACCATAACGCCTCCATTTATCTTCCTCCACTTCAGCACATTCAAAATGATATTTTAACAAACAATTAGAACACTTAACGAAATCAATTTCTTCAGGAATCGGGTCATTGCAGGTTGCACAATCAGACATCTTGATAACAGGGAGCACTGATAATACAAGTCCTTCCTCCACGGCAGCTGGCTGCACACTGCATTGTGTGTGTGTGTGTGTGTGTGTGTGTGTGAGAGAGAGAGAGAGAGAGAGAGAGAGAGAGAGAGAGAGAGAGAGAGAGAGAGAGAGAGAGAGAGAGAGAGAGAGAGGAGAGAGAGAGAGAGAGAGAGAGAGAGAGAGAGAGAGAGAGAGAGAGAGAGAGAGAGAGAGAGAGAGAGAGAGAAGAGAGAGAGAGAGAGAGAGAGAGAGAGAGAGAGAGAGAGAGAGAGAGAGAGAGAGAGGAGAGAGAGAGAGAGAGAGAGAGAGAGAGAGAGAGAGAGAGAGAGAGAGAGAGAGAGAGAGAGAAGAGAGAGAGAGAGAGAGAGGAGAGAGAGAGAGAGAGAGAGAGAGAGAGAGAGAGAGAGAGAGAGAGAGAGAGAGAGAGAGAGAGAGAGAGAGAGAGAGAGAGAGAGAGAGAGAGAGAGAGAGAGAGAGAGAGAGAGAGGAGAGAGAGAGAGAGAGAGAGAGAGAGAGAGAGAGAGAGAGAGAGGAGAGAGAGAGAGAGAGAGAGAGAGAGAGGAGAGAGAGGAGAGAGAGAGAGAGAAGAGAGAGAGAGAGAGAGAGAGAGAGAAGAGAGAGAGAGAGGAGAGAGAGAGAGAGAGAGAGAGAGAGAGAGAAGAGAGAGAGAGAGAGAGAGAGAGAGAAGAGAGAGAGAGAGAGAGAGAGAGAGAGAGAGAGAGAGAGAGAGAGAGAGAGAGAGAGAGAGAGAGAGAGAGGAAAACTTTATTACATAAGCTTTGAGCTTAGAAATGGTGTCACAAGATACATTATTTTAAAATTCTCAAGTCACATCTTTAAAACAGTTTTTGAGTTTGATGTCTTCAGCTTGTTGGCCTTCTATCACAGCGGGCTACAAACTCCTCAATGCTATACACAGGGTCCTCAAGCATCCACTTCTGAAGTCTTCTCTTGAGTGTCTTCGGGTTCCCGCATTTTAAGGTCCACTGGAAGGAGGTTAAAAAGTCTGGATCCAGCATATGACGGCTTCTTAGAAAATCTGGAGGTTCGGTGTACAGGGAGATTGAAATTCTCACGGTTTCGGGTGTTGTGTTGATGCACATTTGAATTTCTTGGTAAGTTAAGGGTAGTCGAAAAGGCAACAACCTCGCAGATGTAAATGGCAGCCAATGGAAGGATTTGGAGAGTTCTGAAGACATCCCTGCAACTATCTTCCCTCTGAAGGCCCCCAAGAACTCTAACAGCACGCTTTTGAAGAACAAAAACTCGCTGGGTGTTTTCCTTTGAACAATTTCCCCAGAAAATTATTCCCGTACCTCAGTTGGGATTCAACAAGTGCATGATATATGCTGCCCGTGTTGCATCAACTGTTCCAACACTGTTGATTCTTCTCAGGGCAAAGATGGAAGAGCTGAGCCTTTGGCAGAGGTAGTCGATGTGGGGTGGGCGTCCCAACATAGTTCTTGATCCAGGATTATTCCGAGGTGTTTGGTTGACTCAGTAACCTGAATGTCTGGAGGACAGGTGGTGTCATTTTTAAATTTTGCCAAAGAATACCTGTTGAGTTTTGTTTTCATTGAAAACCAGGTCATTGTTGGCGCAGTATTCCATGGCTTTACTGATAGAGATAAAGTTGCTGATCTCCAGAGGCTCCAGTTCTCTGTTGCTGGTCAAGAGCACCGAGTCATCTGCAAACATGACGGTGTGGCTGTAGGAGTCCATGTATTTGGGGAGGTCTGCTGAAAAAAGTGCAAATAGGACAGGGCCCAAACACAGACCCCTGGGGCACTCCTCTAGATACACCCAAACAACTCCGATCTCACTACACTAGTGGTTCCCTTAACAGTATGTTTGATCTCAACTAGCTGCTGCCTGTCAGAGAGGTAGGATCCAAACCAGGCGAGTGCTGATTCAACTATATACCAAAAGTTCGAAGTTTTTTCTAAGATAAGCTGATGGTCAAGGCAATCAAATGCCTTGCTGAGATCCAGGAAGGCTGCGCAGACTGTGTTCCCCGCTTCTAAGCTGTCAAGGATGTGCTCTACTATATCTGCAACTGCGGTGATGGTGGATCTACCAGGTATAAAGCCGTGTTGTCCCCCTTGTGTGTGCGGTGTGTGCGTGTGTGTGTGTGTGTGTGTGTAATAATTATTATACATACACATAATGATATATAATTACGTGTGTTATAATTATAAACAATTCAATATTTATGACATAACCGATACGAATTGTGGCTCATAATTATTTATATGTTTTCCTGTTTGATCGATCTCATTCTCGTTCGTATTTATTATTTATGTCATTTCTTTATTATTTATGAGTTTACCTATAGTCATATATAGCCTACTCATATTTTAATGTAAAACATATGATTGTTATTAGGGACTACAGATACTTTGATTTTTTTTTTCTTCTTCTTTTTTAAGCGTCAGCGTTAAGGTGTGCTGGCTTCATTGTACTCTGATATTTATTTTTATTACACTGATATTTATTTGCAAAGTACACTATCAATCGTGTCTATGTCTGATTGAACCTCCCCGGGATTTGAAACCCGTGATCTCTCAGTTAGAGAGCCGAGACTATATCCATTAGTCTACGGAGGAGGAGGACTACATTTATATCAATTGATAGTCTAGGATTCGAGATGCGAATATTAGGTATCGATTATTATATTCTTCGATATAAAATACCGAGTCCGCTTATCATACACTACCCGTACCCCCCCCCCCTTAACCTGTCTTGGTAAAGAATCTGCAATAAACTAAATCATGTTTTTGCAAATTTCATATAATTTAAGTAACATAATATATGTTGTTACTTTTGTATTTTCTTTCTCAAATGGTACAATTATCTCAAGATTTTTACTGTATTAACAATGTTTTTATGTGGTGTAACTTAGATAATCGTCATCATGACACAAGTTGAGCAAACTAGTAAAACTATTATAACCTCCAAACTTTGTTGTGTCAGCTGCAGTTTAATAAGTGATCATCAAGACAATCGAATCAGTGAACCAAATTATCTATTATAAATAGCTACACTTTTGAATATAAACCATTCTTATTACAGTTGCTTAAAATCTATTTATTGCAAGGTTGTTAAAAGCTGATATATTGATAGGTGCTCAAGTAGTCTTACTAGTGGCACTTTTTCTATTAACTTTGAGAAAGTAGGGGATCAGTGAAATTGGTCTATAGTTTGATGGATTCTTGAATTTAGGATAAATTTTGGCCAGTTTCAATGGTGTTGGGAAAACTCCTGAACCAAATGACTTATTAGTTATATCAACCAGAGGATTGATAAGTTCTTCTTTGCATGTTTTTAATAGCTTAGAGGAGATCCCATCATATCCTGCTAAGGTCTTTGTTTTTAGTGAGCTAATAATTTGGTTAATTTCTTGTTTAGTTGTTGGCCTTAGGATTTAAATTTGGAATATTCCTTCTGGACTGGAAGGTTTATTGCTTGTGTTACATGTTGTCCATTTTTTAAAAATTATATCTTCAGCTATATTGACGAAATAGCCATTAAGATGGTTCGCAATATCGTGTGGGTTAGTCATTTCACGTTCCGTCAATGTCAAGTTTTTAGGGTAATAATGTGTCTTCTTTTTTGCTTTCTTTTATTGTTAATTACGTTTCAGACAGCCTTTGTTTTGTTTTCTGCGTCGACAATCCTTGAGATATTTTCGTGTTATCTTAAGTGTCTAAGGTGAAGGCCATACTCTTTTCTTTAGAAGTGAAGCTCTTCTTTTGTGTTCCTCTTCACTTGTTGTATTATAAAGGTTTTGAGCTGCATTAAACCTTTGCTTTAAATTGACTGCTGTGGTATCACTTAACCCTTTAAACACCAAAATTCTTGTATAGGTATTTTACCCTAGCGCCAAATTACAGAATATTTGTATTATTTGTTTTTAACTTAAAGCCATTTTTTTATTTGGTTAAATAGTTAATTTGAACAGAAAAACACCCGTAGAATGCATTTTCGGGTATTTTTATTAAAATGTATTGCATTTTTTTTACATTATAGTACCAGTAGGTATGAAATAATTGAACAATATTATTTTGATAAAACAGTATATTTTTTTTACTAAAACATACGTGGGCAAAACATTATGTGAGAGGTAAAGAAGTACAGATTTTGGAAAACAGTAAAAAGACAAACTATTCTACAAATTTTTTGTTTTCTGTTTTTAAATAGTCGTTCATGGTATGAAAAACTTCAAAACACACTGCAGGGCTGGGTTATCGGTGCATGTTTTGCATGAGTGTATTGTTTTCTTTTCTCAAGCCCCTTTTCAGACAAACAACTCACCTCGCACTGGCATTTTTCTGAACTGTGCATGTGTTATTGGCTTTTTCAAGTTTTTTTTGTTGTTGTATACATTTGTACAATAAGTAAGAATTTACGATCCCTATCTCCAACAGCCAAAAATGTTTTCCTATACCACTTTCGTGTCCGTCGCAAAAAGTTGTAGGATGATATAAAGTGGTCACTTCCCTATCCACTGCTCCCATATTTTTAGTGTAGTCTAAGACTACATTTGGTTTGGCTGTTGGAAGTTTGTTTGGCCACTTACTGGGTATATCAGTAACTTCTGTCTTGCTGCCTTCATTATTTGTACTAAGCAAATGAACAACCCTCGCCAAAAAACAACCAATATATTATTATTTCTCTTTGAAATAATATCCCCCTTCTTCATTTTTTTAGTTATTGTTTTTAGATTTGGAGGCATGCCCACTCTAGTTGGCATAACAGTACCTGTGAGGAAACAATTTGATTTGAGTAGCTACATGGCTAGTTCTGGGCTGGTGTAGTAGTATCTGTCGGTGTAAACATGTAAGCCAGTTGCAGGATGAGCTGGGTCTTTCAAAATTACAGACTTGCACAGAGTTGTGACTATCTATGTAGTTATTAGAAGAGTTGAATGTGGTATTATTTCTTGCTTTCCAAAATGTTGGACTAAATCATATATATATAGCCATTTGAGCAATCAGATAAAACAAATACTTTCATACCAAATTTTGTTGGTTTTTGCGGGTTGTAAATCCTAAAACTTATACCCTTGAATGAGATGGTGCTCTCGTTCACAGCAAACATAACTACTGGGATTGTAAAATAATTTACACATTTGTCTCATATGATCAATTAGAGGTTGTATAAGGAAGCCTTTTGTTTTGATACCACCCCAATCGTGCATTTGCCAAAAAATGTTGAGAAATATGTTTTTAGAAAAATACATCATTAAAAAACTTCATACGTGATTCCCATTTTGTACTGAAGTATTCTTCAATAGAGGTCATTGGAATCAGACCTATATTTATTATTACACCAAGGAAAAGCTTTGAAATCACATGCTTAACAGCTGATGTCATTCCATCTTTTCAGTCTTGAGTTGGGTGAAACATTTGTGCTGATTTTCTTGTTTGCGTACAGATTTGTTTCATATACAATATAATCAATTATTTCATCATTGAAAAAAAAGGTCAAAATATTCAATTGGTTTTGAATCAGAATCAAAAGAAATGGGTAAGTTAGGTACATGATTTACACTGTAAAATGGGTATTGTATGGCTAGGACCTGGATCACTATTAGATACCTCAGTCCAGGAAAGGTTTCTCGTAGACTTATTTGAGGTTGAAGCTTCGCTTTCAACTTCTGGGTCAGTTTCACTTTCACTCAAATTGTGCAAAATAATGTCCTGTTGCTCATCATCCTCAACTGCACTCGAAAACGTAGCATTCATAACCCCAAGAACGAAATCATCAAAGTCCGGGTTGTCTGCGTTAGCCATGATAATGGAAATATTTTCATAAAGTATGTCAAGATTTAAAAACTTTCAAAACACTGTGTTACGATCCAGTCCCCACGGTGGCTGTGCGATTTTGCTACGTTCGTCGTCCCCCGTTTGTTGTGCCAATTTGCTCACAATCAGTTTTTCTAAGTGTGCTGCCCCTCGTTGGTTGTGCGACTTGCTTACGATCAGTTTTTTTTAAAAACCGCTTTTTTAACATGTGTTGTAATCCCCTGTTGGCTGACTCATATTGTTCCAAGTCTGTATTTAAATAACGATCAAACTTCAATGTGGAAGTGTAGTTGTATTAGTGAAAAGTAGGCTACACGTTATATATCACTAGCACTGGGTCTATATTATCTCAGGTTTTTTAAGTAGGTTGAATTATGGTTCAAACTTAATATTACTCTATTGAAAGTTCTGATCAATATGATTGTTTATATCATAATAAAGTTCACAAAATATTCACTGTTCTTTTATCAATCACTTTGAATCTAAAAAGTTTTGAAAGTAATATTCTTTAAGCTAAAGCTTAATTTCTTACTTACCACATTTCTTTGTAGATGGGATAGTCAATGAAAGACAAAGCAAAATGACTTTGAGGTCAATTTATTTTATATTTATACTGTCTAATTCTACTCACTTTGCTTTGATAATTTGTTCACTAACACAACATCCCATCCCTGATTACAACTTCAATGTACTATTGTACAGTTTCATATTTCATCACTACTGTACCAGGAGGATCTACATGAGTACACGACCTCGCTGCTTCAAGTCCAGAGAGAGAAGAGGAATCTCCCTCTAAAACCACGCATACCGGCTCAAACAATACTCATCCCCTCTCCCGTTCAAATCAGCGTCTTCACGATTGAATATAATTTGATTCTTTTCTTATAATTGTCGAAATTTATCACGTTCACTATAATTGATCAATTTAAGTCTTTCTATTTTCTTTTATTATTTTTCTATAGCTTTTTTATTTAAATTTTTTTTGCAACATGTGCTTTCTGATGTCATCAATACGCAAGTCATTTTATCCCACAATTGGCTTTTCTGCGTAATTTTATTTAGTACTTTTGTAAAACACGAATTTTGGTTATGTTTAACTCATTTTAATTAATTAAATTTGTTCCCGTATAAAGTTTAATATATTTCTCTGTTATTAATTAAATAAATCTCAATTCCGATAACATGACGTCAAAGTCTGCTAATTCCCCGCGAATATTTAAATGTCGTAATTTGACCTGTCACAACTGAACGTAATATAAACTAAAAAAAACTGTACTAAAATTCAAAAGAAAACTATCAGTAAGCAAGAACGACAAAACTAGAGCACCAAACAAGCCTCCTGTAATGGCAGTGGAAATACTCGCTATGGGCGTTTGAAGAAGTATGGCAAAGACGGATGAGAACAAAGGAATCAGCTGTTATTTATCGATCCCCCCCAGATGTTTTTGTTGCCAGATGGCAGCAGGCAACAAAAGTGACTTGTCCTGCCATCTAGCGGATAATTTGACAACTATTAGCGCCTTTAGATTTGTAACACGTAGTTTGCGATATATATCGCTAATGGGCGTTAAACGGAATTATATGCTTGCGGAATAAATCGCTTATGGCGTGCAAAGGTTTAACATATAATTTTGTTTTCTTTTTGATTTAACAATTGGACATGATAGATTTATTGCTTGATTTAGAATGTTGCTAAATTTGTCATATGGTTGATCTGTGCCAGTGGAGTTGTAGACCTCTGTCCAGTTTTGGTGTTGAAGTAGATTTTTTAGTGTAAGCAGGTTTCTATTACTGAAGTTTCTCCTCTCTGTTGTAGTGGTTAAAGCAGGTTTTGTGGTCCAGTGGATAGTGCAGAGTTGCCCCATGTGATCAGGGATAGCTGTGTTTATTACTTTAATATTTACAGTATCCGGATCACCATTGTTACAGCACACACAGTCAATCGATGTGTGGGAGGGTCGGAGTAATCTGTGTGGCTGGTAGATCTAGTCTATACATGTTGCTGCTCCTATACATATGTCATGCATTTGTGCATAGTCTTGTTTGTTTTCAAGACAGTCAATATTGATGTCACCCAAAAGCACTACTGGATGGTTCCGAATTGGAATGTTGTCAAGAGTCTCAGATAAAACTTTAAGGCCGGATTGGAGGTTCCTTGGTGGTTTGTACACACCAAGAAAAAAGAGTATTTCTGCCTTCCTTTAGCTTAATGGCTGCCACTTTACATGTAAGTTCAATACTTAAATGACTTATATCAGTCATTTCAGCCTTGTCCTTCAGTACGTCTTTAATAAAAATGGCTACCCCTCCCTTTAAGTGTGACTTTCTGCTATATTTTGCTACTAGTGTGTACCCTATTAATCTTGTGTTTCTTTCTTCTGTCCATGTTCTGTAAGTGCCACCATATCTGGTTCAAATGAAGATAAGAGTGTATTTAATCTTTCAATTTTATTGGTAACTCTGTCTACATTCTGGTGAAAGATAGTGAGAGTTTTTTTAACGTTTTGTTTAGGTGACGCCTGTGGTTTTATGTCCCACCTACTTTTATTTTGCTCTTGATTAAGCTCGCATGTTCTAAAAAATGTTCTGAGTGATGGGTTTCTTGAAGAGACTGGTTATTAGTGCTTAATAGACTGCAATGGCTGAGAGTTTAATGGTTTAGTAACAGAAGAGGCCAGTGACAGGTTTGCTTGCTCAGTGTAGTCATAGTGTTGTTTCATGTGCTCCTTGTAAAATATAATGTGTTTAAAGAAGAAACCTTCATAATTTTCATCATTTCTTTTCAATTTACCATTCAATGGTGGGGACTTTCTTACATTCATTTTTATGTTTGAGGTGACAGGTAGCTGTAATTTCAAGTGGTTTGATTTTTCTGCAGCTTTTGCTACTTGCAAGGAGACTCTAAACACGTTCCTCTTCTTAGCATTGGCTAGAGAGAGTATGTATTTTTTTGTGTAGTATTACTGTCTCCTAAAGTTTGGTTTTCGTGTGTCACAGGCAAGGTCGGCTTATTTATTTTTAGATTATCAACAAGTCGTTGTATAGAAGGGGTTTGTTGTTGTTGTTTATGTTGTTTATTAGAGGGGCTTGTGAAACATAAGCTTTCATTTAGGATATTAAGTTCACCACCTCCTAAAAATTGAGTTTTACCCTTTGAGCCTGAAACAATATGATCTTGTATAGTGTTTACAAGGGATAGTCTCTCGTTATTCCCTCTTGGTCTTTTAGTTTTCTAAGTAGTACATTGATGTAGCTTAAGGGTTATAGATAACTTTCTTTCTTCTTCTACTTTTTTTGGCGACTTTTTCATTGTTTTTAGTGTAAGAGTTATTCTTTCCTCCACAACAGTTTTTTATTTTCCAAGTTTGAAAGTGCAGTGTTTAGTACATTGATTTTGCCTTTAAGGTTTAGAATGTTAGCATTAAGAATATTTATTTCATCACTATAAAAGGTCTTTTCATTGTTAGACTGTATAAGTAGCTCTTTCTTTAATTTATATTCTTTAGCTAGTTTTCTGTTCAGGAAAGTAATTTCTTGTTCCAGTTCAGAGTTCCTTGAGATTAGGTTCTTCACTTTTTCTTGGCTGCACATGAGCCTGTCTTCAATGTCATGTTCGTGTGCTGATTTCTCTTGTTTGAGTTGTAATTTTTGTTCTAGGGATATATTTTGGTTATTGAGTTCAGTTATTTGACTAAGAAGTCTATTAATACCTTGTTTGAGCTCTGTATTTTCAAGCAGTAAGGCATTCCCTACTTCAGCAGCCAGGGTAAGGGAATGTTTCCAGGTCCGTCTCCTCCAACTCCCAGTAGTTATTGATTTTTTCTACTACATTACCTAAGCTAATTTTGGCTGTGCTTTGTTCTAGAGGGTTTTCACAATCTGGGTTTTTAAAAGTGTCCTGACTGAAATGGGGAACAGGAAAGCTATTTTGGATGTCTCTCTGGTCTCTTTGATGGTCATCCTTACATTTGTAGTTACCTTGTTTAAGACTCATGTCAGATTGAACAGTATCGTCAGAGGTTAAAGTTTGCAGAGCTGACTTGGCTTCCATTAGTGCTTTGTTGAAGACTTTGTTTCTAAAGTTGTCTACTTGTGGGATGCCATTTTTGTGGATGTTTTCTTAGTAAGCTTGACTCATTTACTTGAGCCACTGTGTTGTCGCCAAAAAAAGGGTTTTTAATTTATAAGAGTTATTTTTATAATTTTTTTATCATGTCAATAACTTTTGCTGGCCAATGACTGTATCCTTTCATCTTGACAAAGACTAAATCTCCCTTACAAAAATGGTTGGATTTGTTCGTTGTCATTATGACTATTTGGGTGTAAGTGAAAAAAAACTCTTAAAATACAGGTATAGAAAGAAATCATTATTTAAAAGTTTGGCTGATTCTTTATGTAAATAATCTTGAAGTCCAGGTTTAAAAATAATGAGTTTTTAAACGTTTTGCTGATTCTTTAAATGTATGTCAATAATCTTGATGTCCAGGTTTATATACAACGAAGAAATTACACCACAAATTTATTGTTGATTATGGAAGTTTGTTCCCTCATTATTTTTGTCTTATGACATGCGAAACCAAACTGAGCATTAATTGTTTATAGGATATTTAAAAAAAAAGAACATAAAAAGTTCAGTATGCTACAAATTTGTGTTCCACTCCAAAAGGCTGATATTTTATTTTTACTGTGGGTGTACAGTAAGAAAATATGAGGTGTTCGTGTCTACCTTGTATTCAGTGTAGGCAATGTGTATCAATATACAAAAAGTATTTACAAACATATTTTTATTATTGGCTATGTAATTGCTTAGCCATATCTCAAAGTTTACATTTGTACTTCAATACTTAATGCAGATTGTAATTTATTGCAGTTGCCTTCCTGTATTGAGAGAGGAACAGATAAATTCTACGCAATCGCTGAGTTTCCAGATGGTATTTAACTTGTACCGAAACTTTGTGGTTTTGTGATGATGCCTGTGGCCTAACTATGTGAATCAACTAAACATGAACAAAACAACAGCTGCCTACAGGACATAGGTAAGAACAATTGTAGAAACACTACCATATGAGTTTTTGTTAATGCTTGTAAGAAATTAAAACGTAAGCTATATAAGATTTTATAAGTGTTATAATTTTTTTTTTTTTGAGAATTGATGCAATTTTTAAAGTCCAGATTGGATGAATTGTTGGCATCTTTCTCAAATTATATTTTTATTAATATTGCATTGTTTAGGATTAATTTATACAGTGTGTCCCCATTTGACAAATTACATTAGTCCAAATTCATATAGCAACATAAATAAGCAATATTAACAAATTTCAGAAAAAGTGTAAGCTACCAAAATTTGTATATAAATAATTAGTAATGTGCTCTAAATTACCCACATACCGCACATACCCACATTTCGCATACCGTTGAAATTGCGAAGCTCTCAATTGTAATTATGCAGGAATGTAAAATCATACTATTCTACCTTAGGAATGTAAAATGAAATGAAATAAATATAGGAAGCATAATAATATATTACTTATCAAGGGTGGTTGGTATTATAATTATTTGTTCAGTTATAAAACATAACCAAGAGAACTATTGTTATGCAGGTTAAGGTAGGTTAATAATTGGTCAGGACAATCTTTTCAATAATTTCAGAAAATGGAGAAATTAATGAAATTGGTCTATAGTTTTTTATTTCAGTGTGTGAGCCTTTTTTATGTAAAGGGTACATTTTTACGATTTTTAGTGAGGCTGGAAACTGGCTGAGTGCAAAAGACTTATTGACTATGGCAGCAATAGGAGCCGCGAGTTGCAGAGCGCAATGGTTTGGATTGAAGAAATAGATGCCGTGTAGGTAACTAATAAGTTTATTTCTCATTATTATTTCCAACACCTTTGAAAAGACTGAAAGTAAGCTAATAGGTCTTAATGAAGTGTGTGTGCTAATAAACTTAAATTTAGTGTGTGTGTTAAAACTGGTGCGATATGATTTGAAATAGCTTTTAAGAAGAAAACAGTAAAATTTTCAAATCCAGAGGAGTTTTTATTTTTTAAGTTTTTAATAACGTTCAAAACTTAATTTCATTAGTAAAATCAGATCGTAGTAAAAGTAGATTGAATTAAATTACAGTGGCTGTAAATATACACTGTTTTAGTGATTATCTTGGTCGAGGCAACAAAGCAAACGCAACATTGACATTGGAAATATAATTGACTGAAACCAAAATTACTCATACACGTAAAAAGCCTGTAACATTGCGTGCGAAGCCACGGGTAACTGCAAGTGTAATCACAAAGCAATATATCAGACACTGTATGCAGTTTTTTAATTATATACAATCGTTGTGGGACATTGTATATAATTGATAGTATATTTGTATATCTTGTGAGCCCAAAAGTGTCTTTGCGATGGTAAAGTTCATGCGGCGGGTAGAAACATTTGTGGTTATTCACGTGTAGATGTGAGCAATGTCAGTATGTGATGATCTATATATACATATATATGCAGTTGTGTAACAGTCTTTTGGACCAAAACTTGAAATGTATAACTTTATTAATTTTGGACTAATTCAAAAAATATACAACGAATATACGCACCTGTTCTTATTCTGTTATATCAAACTAACATTTTTATGGTAGGTAAAGGAAAATTTTTATAAAATACTAAAATCTAAACATTATATACTGTATTGTACTCCCTGATCCTCGCCACGCCAATTAAGAGTGGCGCAGGGGTGGTCGAGGTGTTCCTGACACAACCAAACAGAAGGGAGCAGAAACTCGCAGTTGTCTCTCTGTCTGAGCGGGGAGTTAATCAGCTGCTGAGGACTTCAAAAATCAAAATTGGGTGGGTCAATTGCAGGATTCGTCGAAGGGTGGAAGTGACCAGATGCTTCAGATGTTTCGGCTACGGCCATCTGCAGACGGACTGCAAGGGACCCGAAAGGAAGGCATTGAACCTTTGCCTGAAGTGCGGGGAGAGCGGACACAAGCGAGATACCTGTGCTGCTAAAGCAAAGTGCGTTCTGTGTGCTAACGAAGATGATCAGGACACCGTTGACACCAAGCACACTCCTGGCTCGAGAACCTGTCTCACGTTTAAGAGAGCTCTTGAGGCTTCTAGAACAAAAAAGTGATGCGTGTCCTCCAAGGCAATCTCCATCGTAGTCGAGTAGCTAACGATCTTCTTTCCCAGCTTATTCTGGAAAAAACAGATCGATCTGCTCATCTTAAGCGAGCACTATCGTGACCGGGTTGGACCCAACTGGTTTCCGGACTATCTGGGGACCACTGCCATCTAGGTCCCGAATACCAACGTGTTGGTTAAAGGTCACGGTAGGAGCAGAGGAATTGTATGGGTGAATGCCAGCGACGCAATTTTTGTGAGCTGCTACTTCTCACCTAATGTTAACATAGCAGATTTCCAGAATCAGCTGGATGACCTAGAGGATATTATCTTGACCCTAGGTAACAGTAGGATAATCTTAGCTGGAGACTTCAACGCCAAGTCTGTAGAGTGGGGCATGCCTGCGACGGATGTAAGGGGTTTCCGGATTTTGGAGATGGCAGCCCGGACTGGTCTAGTGATCTCTAATGTGGGGAGTGCACCCACTTTCAGAAGACCAGGTTACAGACAGACCATCCCCGATGTCACTTTTTCGTCGGAGGGACTCGCAGGAAGAATCACGGACTGGAGGGTGATCGAGGATTATACCGGTTCCGATCATCAGTACATCACCTTCAGTCTTATCGGAAGCAGACTGAGCCGAATCGTACCAACTCGGGCTTCAGGCTGGAATGCTTCTAGGCTCAGTGCTGAATCCTTGTCCTTGGCGATTGACGAGGGCAAGGAGACAGTTCTCTCTTTAGCGGGTAGTACCACAAACATTGTTGACGCCACTATGAGTCTCATTGCGCGCGGTTGTGACGCCGCAATGCCACGGAAAAGATCCTTAGGGAGAAACAGACGCTCGGCATACTGGTGGACGGAGGATATCGCCAATCGACGGAGAGTTTGTTTGAGGCTTAGACGGAAGGTCACCCGGGGAAGAAGGAGGGGGGGTCTCGTTCCCGAAGCTCTAATGCAAGAGTACAGGGATGCCCGTAGAGGTCTCAGGCAGGCGATCACGGTGAGCAAGGCCTCCAGGTGGAAG
The DNA here is from genome assembly GCF_021130785.1 of Homalodisca vitripennis. Classification (NCBI taxonomy): domain Eukaryota; kingdom Metazoa; phylum Arthropoda; class Insecta; order Hemiptera; family Cicadellidae; genus Homalodisca; species Homalodisca vitripennis. Next base: position 132,488,788 of record NC_060214.1, on the reverse strand, counting down.
GAACTCAAGGACGATCTAAACGCCGATCCTTGGGGACTGGGCTACCAAATCGTCATGCGACGGCTAGGTGCCCAATCTGCTAGCCCTAACATGAGCGCAGCCGAACTGGAGGTAATACTTGATGCTCTGTTTCCGTCTCACCAGATTAGGCCGGAGGAGCATATCGCAGTTCGTCCCGAAGAGGTACCTCCGTTCAGTGAACTAGAGCTGAAAAGCGCCATCGCTTCGATGCGCTGTAGGAAGGCTCCCGGGCCCGATGGAATCCCAGTGGAAGTGCTTAGAGTAGTGGCTAGTGGTTCACCGCAGCTGCTGCTTAATATGTATAACCGCTGCCTGCTGGAAGGCGTGTTCCCTCCTCGTTGGAAGATCCAGCGCCTAGTGTTGGTCAGCAAGGGAAAAGGAGACCCCACAAGCCCGTCCGCATACAGACCCCTCTGCATGCTGGACACAGCGGGAAAACTCCTCGAGCGTTTGATCAAACCTAGGCTGATCCAGGCTGTTGAAGCGGCTGGAGGACTTTCTGACCGCCAGTTCGGTTTCCGCGCGGGTCGTTCTACGATTGGTGCTGTCGGTGAGGTTGTCAGAGCGTTCGAGTCAGTACAGCAGGGAGACCATCGGTACTGCAAACTGGTAATGCTGGTAACACTGGACGTAAGGAACGCCTTTAACTCGGCCAGTTGGGCTGACATGCTCGGTGCCCTACAGTCCACGTTTTTCATTCCACCGTATCTCTTGAGGCTGCTAAATCAAAACAGCATCGGATCGGAAACTGGTCTTTGGAAAGTTGGACGGACCTCGTAGTAGGGAAGTGACGGCAGGTGCTGCCCAAGGCTCGATTCTTGGCCCAGACCTGTGGAACATCATCTACGACGGGGTTCTTCGTATGGAGATGCCGCACGACACCTTTCTCGTAGGTTATGCAGATGACATTGCCGTAGTCATGACCGCGAGAGAGTTGGATGAGGCACAGAGATTGCTAAGTCTAGCTCTGAGGCGAATACTCTGTTGGATACAGAGCATGGACTGTCTTTGGCCACCGACTTCTCGGCCAAAGATCTGGACAGAGATCGTGCTTCTCACCAGGAGGAGGATAGATCCCGTCGTGCAGCTAAACGTCAACACGGAACTCATCGATACCAAACGATGCGTCAAGTATCTAGGAGTGAGAATGGATTCCCGTATGACATTCTGGGACCACATCGCCTGTGCGGCCGAGAAAGCTGAAAAGATTGTGGCCAATCTGAGTAGGCTCATGACCCGCAGAGACTAAGCGCCGAGTCCTCATGTCCGTGACGAACTCGGTTATTCTCTACGGTTGCGAGATATGGGCGATGCCTTGCGGCAGAAGCGTTACAGGAAGAAGGTCGTGGCGGTGCAGAGGAGGGAGCTCTCCGGATTTCATCTGCCTATCGTAGCGTTTCGGAGCCGGCCGTCCTTGTGATTGCGGGGGTAAATTCCCATCGATTTTCTTGCTCTTGAGCGGAAGCGTGTATACGATGGGAATGGCACTGTCAGCCGTGCTACTGCCCGTTCGCACACAATGGATGAGTGGCAAACTCGATGGGAGACGGAGAGTCGAGGACGTTGGTCTTTTAGGCTCATAGGTGATCTGAGGGGATGGACCGAAAGAGAGCATGGAGAGGTAGACTTCTACCTTACCCAGCTTCTCACTGGGCACGGTTGTTTCGGCTTCTACCTTAACAGAATGGGGAAGATCCCGAGTCCGGAATGCCAGTACGGGGATTCGGATGCGGACGATGCCCTGCACACCTTCTTCAAATGTAGAAGGTGGGAAACGGAGAGAAGGGAGCTGGAGGCAGCTATCGGGCATGTTTCGCCGGAGACTCTTATAGAAGAGATGTTGTCCAGTCCCGAATCGTGGAACGCTGTCGCTGCGTTCTGCAAGAGGGTGCTAAGGCAAAAAAGAAGAGAGCAGCTATAAAGCACCAGAATAGCTCGTGCTGGTGGATTTTAGAATGAAGTAATGCCCATTGGGCGAACGATGGCACCCTCTTGAAATAGTTGCAGAGATGCGTTCCCGAGAGGGTTTCCAATGCCTGGAGCAGTAGGTTTTTTAGTGGGTGAGAGTCCCACACACCAGGGCGAACACCTGTCCCTGACGGTGCATAATGCATTTTCCTATCGTAAAAAAAAAAAGAAAATACTATATAATTTTAAGATCAATTGACTGATCTCTAAAGTTTTCTTGCATAATACATGAAGACTAAATCATAGAAAATTATAAAACTCAATAGCTTAACAGTAGTGACAATACTACAACGCTATCAAGTAGTTTACGTTATACACTATAAAATTGCCCTACAAAAAACCAGTTAATTTTTACAATCTTTTTTTATAAATAAAAACAACTACATAAGTAAGAAATATAATTGTTTTTGTTAGATGTCAGCTGTACATAGAAATCGATTCTTGCAGGGAAAAAAGAAAAACTAATTGCAGTAAATCAATACTTTAGGTAATACTTTTCCATAACATATTTATTAAAAATAATGTATATAAATTTAAATTTTTAAAATTGAAATTAATATAGAAGTCTGCTTTTAATAAAATACTCATTGTTACCAATCAGGACAGACCTTTGGTGACAAAAATATGCTAGCATCATCTGAAATTTTTATTTTGTATTTTACAGCTCCATTGGTCTAGAGCTCATATTGAATATACAACCAAGGCCGCTGCAGGAATGGTCATGACTAGATGGTTCTACAAAGGAAACTGAGGCACACAAGATAAGAAACGTTAGTATACCACATATTTTAATAGTATTTTGACAAATTATACCTGTATCGTATTATTAAACATCATGTATAATTTTTATTTACTATTTGTACTTTTTTCGGAACAGATAAAATAAACAATATAAAAAATTTTTCTTAGTAAAATATACAGAGGATAATTTGTAATAAAGGAATACATTGTAAGCCGTATTTTTTTTAGAAAAGGATACAAATCTGATTGTAGCAAAAGGGTAATAAATATCCAAGCTAAGGTATAATATCCCTTCTATTTATCTTGCTAGCTGGCACTACAGCAATTATTTTGTGTGGCAGATTGTTTTCTAAAGAGTATCAAGCCTTAAAAATTACAAGTATTACTAGCTTGATTGTTATTTTATCTGTTTTCATATATTTTTTGTTTGTTTTTTGTGTGTGTATAGACACATACTAACACAATGTTCAGTAATAAAAATTGGCGAATTTGAATATTAAAATTGAATTCCTCCTTTGGATCACTTACTATTTATTTTATAATTTAGCAACCAATAATAATACAGTAGTTCCGTTTTAATGTCAATGACACTGAGTCTTAGACAATGCAATATTAACAAAGTTAATAAGTTAACAAATTCCAGGTTAAACAATCCGGATGAGAGAAATTGAAAATACTTCGTATCTTTGCATAAATCTCAAAAACCACTAAACGGATAACCACAAAATTTCGTATGATAATCTGGAAACATATTGTAGTTTTATAGGACATTATGTCCAACATTGCACTTGATAATTTGTTGGTTAAAACAGACACATTACCGATTCACGATATTAAAAGAATTATTTTATAAATTCAATAATATAGAGACTTCTATAAAATCTTTTGGCTGTTTCATTAATTTTAATAACATAACTTCTAAGTAGAATTTGTTTACTAATTTATGTATTTACTTTACATGCACGATATGTTCTGTCTGATAAGTTTGAAATGGCTAATGGCATTACATATAATGCTCCTTCCATTAGCCATAAAGACAAAGGATTGACCTCATAGGATCAGCCAATAAGTAATATACATGTTTATAGTCATGTACACTTTCAACATTCTCTCATGGATTTCACTACTTTTTACACCCTTTGCAACTAAAAATATCATCTCTGGCTGTTGTTCCTCTGTGATGCAATACTTCAGACAACTTGCAAATATCGATTACATTTGATGTTATCTTGACCAAATACTCTCGATCAGCTTATAAGAATAAAAGTAGTCAGATGCTAATTTAATGAACTCAAATTATTTTATTAAACTACATGTGTCCGATATAATGAGAAAAACTACTTATTGAATGAACTTACTTATCATGATGGCCTCTTAATATGCTTGAACATTTGGTTACAGAAAGGAGGGGACCAGTAGCAGCATCTCCAAAGAAAGCAGTAATTCAAATGTGGGGAAATTGGAGTACATGTATTAATCTAGTTGTTTATTGTATAACTAGAAGTTAAATTCGTTTAAAAATTGTTTTACTATTATAGTCACAGGTATTTTTAGAATGCATTTAATTTTTTCTTGTTAATCACACATATTTTAAAGTAGTTTGTTTTTTAAATTTTATGTCTCAAATGTTGTTCCACAGGGATCTGTTCTGGGTCTGCTTTTGTTTATTATATACATTAACGATCTGCCTTTCAATGTTCCATGTAAGACCACTCTTTATGCTGATGACTTTTTATTCTCTTTATGATGAGGTAAAAACACATAGTGATAAGGTAATGGAGGTTGCTTATTCTTGGTTTAATTGTAATAATCTACAAGTCAATACTGATAAAACAGAATCAATTTGCTTCACATTGAAAAAGTTGAACGTAAAAGAAAATTGTTCTAAACCAGTTAAGTTGCTTGGAGTGGTTTTTGACCAGAAGCTTTCTTGGGAGGCTCACACCAACACAGTAGTTTCAAAACTGTCTAGGGCCTGTTTTCTACTTTGAAAATTAAAATCTTGTGTTGGTGGAGATATGATGCTTATCTCCTACTTTAGTGAATTTCACTCTCACTTGCTATATGCTGCAATGCTGTGGGGAAATAGTAAGGGTGCTAGCCAGGTTTTCACATGGCAAAGAAAGGCAGTGAGAATTTTGGCCAATTTAGCTTATCAGAATGATTGTAAGCAATGTTTTATTGATTTTAATATAATGACAGTTCCTTACATTTTTATATTTCAAAATTTAATACATGTAAAGAAAAACCAAAATGAATTTGTTTGTTTTAATGAGGTCCATGACTATTATACTCGAAGGGCACAGGATATTATTATACCTTTATTATATACAGAAGACTATAGCTAGTCATAGACATTTCCAAATTAAGTGTTTTAACAAACTACCACAAGAGTTCAGAAGTTTAGAATTTCAACCATATTCATGTAAATTGTCACGTTGGCTTATAAGCAAGGCCTTTTATTCACTTGAATTTTTTACAACAAATATTAATTTACCTTAGAATAGGTGGATGTGTGGCAGTTTCTCACTTTCTGAGGATGAATTTTTCTGTTTGCGCTGACCTGAATCTATTATAGTATTCTTTCCATGTTTTATATAAGCGCTTCAATGTGTCTGGATGGAACAGCCTTTGGGCAGTGTGGACTTTACCTTAGTCTTACACTTGATCATGTTTAGACTAATTATACTATTATGTATTTTAAATTAACATAATGTATAGTATGTATGTTTTGTATAGTGTAATGTATTATACATTTTTTTCTTAATGTTGTCTATAGCAATGCAAAATTGACAATAAATGAAAATGAAAATTTTATTTCTGATGTTTTCGCACTTGTCGAGAAATGTTCTGCAGTCTTGTTTTAATTCAGTTTTCTTTAGTTCCCACTAAGTTAGGTTAGTTTAAAAGCTATATGTCTAAATGTTGATTTATGTAAGTTAATTTATTGAACTTTTAATGCATATAGTCTTTAAGTGGTTGTTTTTACATTTCTATCAAATATTTATATGTTCAACTATGATTTTTGTTCAAAATAATCTAATAACATGTTTTTGTTGTTTTTTTTTATTTATGCCTCATTGTATGTGTGTGTCAACTGTATTATTTATATTCAACAATTTTTCAAGTGATTCAATTAATTAAATCTTTTCCTCTGATAAAAGATATTGTGTAATTTTATTTGTAGACCAGTTTTAGAGTTGCCAAAAACGGTATTATACAAGTAATTAAACATAAAATAATAAATTTTAATTTTTCTTGTTCATTCTTGCTATTCACATAAAATTCTAATATGTACATTTCAGAGACTAATAATGGTAAATAAATGCATCTGAAACATGATGGTTACATATTTGTTCATATATTGTAACCGATATATTACTTTGAAACACATCAGATATGTTACTTTGAAACGTAACATATATGTTACGTTTATACATATATACACATACATATATTAGTTACGAAACATGAGAGGACATTTTTGCCTGTTATATACGCATCTGACCAACATGATTGTCAGATTGCATGATTGTTGTTGCATGTTTTGTTTTGTGATGTGTTTAACATTGTCACAAAATTAACAAATCATTTTATAAACAAGGATATCAATTGGCTTTCAAAACCCCGAATAACCTCGGACTTTTAATCAAAAACAAAAGCAATTCAACAAACCAAAATCAAAATTCAACAATAGTGGAGTATACAAATTAAATTGCAACGATTGTCAATCCCACTATATTGGACAAACCGGCCGATCCTCCAAAATTAGATTTAATAAATACATAAAAGCATTGAAAACATCATCAAATTCAAAATATGCAGACCATTTAAATAACACTGACCATACATGCACTAACATCGAAAACAATCTTGAAATTTTACACACAAGCAAAACAATTCGCATATTGTCTACTTTAGAACATTTTGAAATTTACAAAAGTGCCAAAATTAATCATAATATATTATTAAATGACAAAGATTTTCTAAAAAAATTTATTATTCGATAGACTTTTAAACAATATACATTGATCACACATAAAATGAAATACAACAAATTTAGCCACCAACGTAGTGAAAAAAACACATGACAATTTGGTTTTAATTATTTCTTTTCATAATTTAACTTAACCTTAGTACCTGAAGATGAATTCCCAGAATTTGAAATGTACATTGTACGAAACTAAAAAGTTTTAAAAGGTTTATGATTACATACATATTTATCAAACACTTTTCGAGGCTACATCTGTAATATAGTTTTTTAATTTTGTGTAAATGATACATTAATTCCCAAACTCCATTCCTATACTTCAAAAATTATCCTATACAAGACCTGTATACATGTCCAAGATACCAGTACACCACTGGGATCCGGTGCGCACCAGGACCCACACCCTTCCAGGGTGCTTGGCCAAGCCACCAGCACACCACTACCATCCTTCTACTGGGGTCCGGTCGCTGGTGTGCACATTCCATTTTGTAATCCCCGGTAATTTAATTTTGTTAATTTGCTTAAATAGTACTTTTATACAAACAAAAATAACAGATTAAACTAATTAGTAAGATGGCGTAACGTGACGTAAGATGACGTAACATTACGTAAGATGACGTAACGTAACATTACGTAAGATGACGTAACGTGACGTAAGATAGTGTAAGATGACGTAACATTACGTAAGATGACGTAACGTGACGTAAAATGACGTAACATTACGTAAGATAGTGTAAGATGACGTAACGTGACGTAAGATGTTGTAAGATGACGTAATATTACGTAAGATGACGTAACATTACGTAAGATAGTGTAAGATGACGTAACGTGACGTAAGATGACGTAACATTACGTAAGATGACGTAACGTGACGTAAGATGACGTAACATTACGTAAGATGACGTAACGTGACGTAAGATGACGCAAGATGGCGTAACATGACGCAAGATGACGTACATTACGTAAGATGACGTAACGTGACGTAAGATGGCGTAACATGATAGAGAGAGAGATAGTAGACAGGGGAGGGAGGGACCATTGATGAAGTAGACCAGAAGAAATAAATCAGTAGTTTTCACTTTATTACAGTTTCATATATAAACATCTTAGCAACAAAAATAATGGATCAATACAATGTTAGTGACTTCTCTAAATAAATTAGATATAACAGAAAAATTAATTTTATGTACAGTCAATTTAATCTAATGTGAATAAATCCATTGAAATGAAAGTGATCTCGTAAATATCACAGTTTAACCACTTTCAAGCCCGACCTAACTTTGTAAAATACTGAAAATATACAATTAACACATTTAAACAGCTATTTAAAAAATTGAAAGTCAAGCAAGCTGAACTAAGTTTTAAAACAACACTTATTCGATAAGCCAACACAAGTGAATGTTGCAACTTCAATGTGCAATAATAAACAGGATAATGTTTATGTACAAGTTATAAACAGTTTTGTTATTTATACTAAAATATAATATACAATGGAGGGAAGTTGTTTATTTACAAAATGACATCATTAATACTAAAAACAGGAAAGGCCTAAAATAAGTTAAGTACATGATCAAACTTTTCCCCATGATTACAATTATTTAGACTTTTTGTGTCTAACGATGGTAAAAGACAAAACTTCTATTAGGTACTAATAAATCATGGGAATAGTAACTTTTATGTAGCTCATGATGCATTAATAATTTAAAAATCTAAACATATATAATTTTTATAGTTATCTGTTAACCCTTTGAGTGCCACGGGTATTTTCCGAAGGCATATGCATAAAGTGCCACGCTGTTTTTCGCATATTTGTAAGCTTTTAGGAAAAAAGCTGTTGCAAAATAACTACCAAACAGATTTCCATCATTTTGTTAGTGTTTCTTTTCTTATTAAATGCAGAATATGATACATATTGTTGCAAATAAAATTTGATTTATAAAAATTTCAGTATTTATAAAAAAATTGTTTTACTTTAGTATAAAAAGTTAAGTTTCGACCAAATTTGAGTGTATACGATATTTTTATGATTTCTTTTCTTTATACCATGATAAAGACCATATAATTCTAAATAAAACCCATGTGTAATATCTTATTCTAGAATTTTAAAAACATGGCATTATATTATGTATTAACAAAATGCTGCCCGGTACCGACATTTTATAAACTGTACTTCATTTGTCAGAGTTTAGAAATTACTTAGTAATGATGTAGTTTTCCCAATAAATCTAATAAAACATCAATATAACACAAATAAATATAATTAGTAAATCTAGAAACAAATACTTGTTAACATATTTACATAAAAGTTTAAATTTACTACATAATAACCCTAATAAGATTTACACTGAAAATTAACGTTTTTCGCTTGGACACAACTCAAATCACTACATTACTTTTGTAAAGAAATACAGTAAAATACTGTATAAGTTACTATTTTATTTTGTATTTACTCAAATGCTTGGTTATCTGCACATAAACAACAAGAAAGGCCGTTACGCAACACGGTACTCGTCCGCTACGTCGCGTGACTGGAAGACAAAATCATCGCACAGGTACTTCGGTATTATCACAGCCTACTATGTTTGGAGGAGTTTTCCTTATCAGAGATCAAAATAAACTTCAGTTTTCCTTATCAGAGATCAAAATAAACTTCAGTTTTCCTTATCAGAGATCAAAATAAACTTCATTATACGTTCCTTCTTCCACAATGAATCGAAAAATAATCGATGAGTCATACTTCCTATCTCAAAATCGTATAGACACAGGAATGACCTGACATTTTCGAACAATGAAACGTTGTTATTATAGTTTTTGATTTCATTGATTGTTGTAATAACTTGTAAATTCCAAAATAGGTTAAATAAAGTCGGTTGTTTTTAATACTGTAATTTGTTTTGTCCCCGATAAGGAAAACTCGTCCAAAAATAGTGGCTTCTTGATAAGTACCCTAACAACATAATTTTCACAGATAAAATAGAAGAGAAAGAAAATAAAACTCGTATTTATTGATAGTTTGGAACCTATTGAATACAGCTGTCTAGTTATTTGGCCAAAACAATCTTGTACTATATAAAATATTATCGAAATACGAAACGTCAAAATTGGCGATGCGCTGGCACTTTATGAACTTACTTTATGAACTTTTCGTACCATCAAAATTAGCGACGCTGTGGCACTCTAAAGGGTTAATATAAACTTAATATACAGGACATTCTTTGCGTACAATAAATAGTTTAAAAAACAAAAACAACATATTTTAGAATGATTTACACTATTTCAACCCTTCTACGCAGTTCAGTGTGCAGAGTGGTCCCTACTGCAGGACTGTTTTTACCAAAGCTGATATACAAAAACACAGAGGTGCTCAATTCGATCAGATCTTCAATATTTCAACCCTTTTAGAACGACGAATATTTTTGTAATATTTTCTGTTACATACTTTTGAAGTGACACTATATTATTTATACTTTTTTCTGAAGAAGACGAAGGTGAAAATAGTGAATTGCAAACATTTTTATTGAAATTAAGTATGGTAAACGTTATTAAGTACGTACAAGATGTACATATTATTTTTCTTATCATGTAACAACTAAATTATCTAAACTATAACATTACAAAATAATAATTGATTGTGTGCACAATTATGAAAAAATGTTTTACTTTAGTTTTACAAATATTTTTGTTGACCGTTAGTTTACTAAAAAAAAAAAATAATTTTACTGTTGGAAAGAACATTTCCCAGTTTCTTAATTTATTTTCTATAAGAATAAAAAATTACATGTTGACTGATTGGTATATAAGGATACAGTCGCCTATCTGATGACAGCTGTTACGTGATGTGGAGAAGATGTAAATGAATAATACTACCAACATGAGTGCATATTTGTAGAAAGTTCAAGAACATACGTTGGCAGAGAGAATCATCATCTTACAATGTTCTGTGATTCATTAATATTAAAACAAGCTACTCTGTTGTTATTTTCGTCAAGACTAGTGCGGGCTATTTGTAACCTAGCCTGGCTGCCCGTCCTAAAAGGGCTAAATCTCATATGGAACTCACAATCAATTTATAATGATATTTATATTATATAATTATTTTTGTCAGCTAAACCATCGCACAACAAAGAAACGTTCATTGTTCATGCAGCAGTCAACTCCGCTGTATACTAGAACTAAGATAACTGTTACATACCACGTTGAGGGATTAAGCCAATTTAAATTTTAATCGAAAATAGAATTAATAATGGATTGGTCTTATGGAAATGGCATTTCACAGCTAATTATGTTAATAACGTGACATGTCTTTATCAAGAATCTCCCCAGGCCAATGGTGGCTTGTGAGTTTAACTCTTTGGACATTTTTCTTAACAGTTTTACTTGACCACAGAATTTTATGGCACCACAGAATGAAACCACAAAAGCCCAAGGCAGTTCTTCCGGAGATTATCAACGTCCAATACCGATAAACGTTTCACAACAAAAGCTACATGTGTACGAGGCTGTATTTCATAGTTATTTTAAATATATTTCTGGCTCTCAATACATTCTCCAAACAAAGCACAATCTATTGTTCTTTACATGTCAAAAAGTAAATTGAACTAACAAGAAATGACGGTCCAAATCTTAACAACCTTGTTATGTGAAGTTTTCTCTTTACTTGTTTAATACTTGGTGTATACGGCAGATAGATTTACACAATCTTATTTCATACAGATTTCTTTCTAGAATAACATTTTTTCAGTATTTATTGTGATATCATTAGACTTATAACAATTACTTTAACTGAAAATTATTTTTTTAACAATGTTTTACATTTTGATGCAAATTGGTGTAAAATCTGTTAAATGATTTTAAAATTAATGTTGTATCGATTTATGATAACTTTGTCAACATTAACAGTATTTTATAATTAATTATATAAATGTGTGTACACAGATGTTTGGTCTTTAATATTTATTTTAAATAAATGTCTAAGCTACTAATACTCTTCATTTATTTACCACTATAAATTATTATTTAAAATATTAATTTAAAACATTTCATTGTTGATATACAGTTTTATTATTTCTTCTAAGTTTTATTCTTAGAAGAAGAGATCAGATTGCAGATCTCGAAACGTAGTGGTACTGTTTTCTTGTTTCACTGAACGATGGAAAATGTCCGGAAAAATCCTGTTTCCTTCACAATCCTTCCATCGTCAAAAATAACCTTCAAACAAAGAATCAGCACCTTGTTTTTTTAGAGGAAAACATGTGTAACTAAACAATCAATTTGGAACAATTAGCGAAAAGACAATTTCCTGTACACATAAACAGAAATCAGTTGCATTTTGAGTTAGAATTAAGATTTATTTCATTTCAGCTAATTACAAATGCAAACTGAATCAATCAATTAAATCTGTATATAACGCATTCAAGTAATATTTTAATTAATGTCTCAGCTTAACCGTAGAACTGGCAAAGCATTTTTGGAATCTTTGCAAAGTATATTTAAAAAATAGACTTTATATAGTTACCCCACATTGTTTGGCTACTGTTTTTTTTTCTCATATTCATACTTTGTTGTAACTTTTTAGGCACACTTTTTATGAGTAGAATGAAAATAAAAGTATGTTGTTGGACTAAAGTTCCTAGTCGAAATCTCTTTTATTTATCTAAAATGTACATCTATCAGGATTACAAATAACATTGCATTAATTGTATACAGTAAAAATGAAATTTTAAATTAGTAAAAGTCTATCAAATTACCAAAGAGCGAGAATTTTCTTGGTTATCAATTTGAAGATGAGTTGGTCTACAGGAATTGTAGTGATTTAAATGAATATAAATTTGTTTATTATTTTATTTTTACTGTTCAATCATGTTTAAAATGTTTTACGAAAAATAATTAATAATAACCTCCACAAAAAGTGCTGTAAGTTTCCAACAGACTCGTACACGAGCCTTTCGCCAAAATAGAAACTCTCCAAACTACGTTGTACAATAAACAATGTAGCAGCACAACAGGTGAACAGATGACTAGATTGTAGCCAGAGAGATGTAGAAGACAACAAAACGAAACTTCAGTAAAAAATGTTCAACCTCAATAATGACGCCAGAAAATGATGTTCCATATGAAATGTTCATCACCGACGACTGATTGCTAATATTCATCAAAGTTTATAACTTATGTTTATGTTGAGCTTATATTGGCTACTGTTAACTTAATTACATTTAAACACATAAACCAATATTTAATCTTTTATTTTTGTGATGTGTCTGACGAAGATAGCCTTGCTATCGAAAGGCCTCACAAAATAAAAGTTTTAAATATTGGTTTGTGTTTATATGTAATTAAGTAAACTTATGTTTATGTTTATGTTGTGTATGTTTGTGTATCTTATATTCAAGTACTCAACATATCGTTCTTAATCCAATGATACATGGATTACAACATTTGTATGCAATAAAATACGTTTTAACGAACCTTGTTGAAAGGAAAGGACTCGCTACGAATATTCAGCCAGTTCTAGGGTTACAGCTAATTAGCATAGATTGATTTAGGGGGGTTCGTGGCAACAACATTTCGAGCTTGCCGTGCAAGCTCCGAAATCAAGCTAAAGGGAAGTATTTTATTTTGAAAACTATTTGGGATACACTGCGAAGTGTTCAGGATTAGTCAGTCAGCGATTTGTCGCAGGAACAGTGTCAGTGCATTACGATAAAGGAATGGTGCTATAATAATTATCAACTCAAGGCACATCCATCTTGAGTATCGTTAAGTTCAGTAAGTATATCTAGCATCACTCTATACCAGGGGTTATCAACCTTCTTGAACCTACAACCCCCTTTTTGTGTCTGAAATTGACGACCCCGACCATAAATTGCAACTGAAGCAGGGAGCGAGGCGTTCAACACCACTAAATAACTAGAACTCGTACCATGTAAAATGTTGTGGTTTTATTTTATGGTATTTCCTCATTAAATATTTAATAAAAACTAAATTTATTATTCCACTAATAAAAAGACGACAGTAACACCGATAATACGTAGTCCCAAATGTGAAAACAAAATCAAAATATGACATTTTTGATCGCATTTAAAGCCTGCGGATGAGCACGATCAGCATGTGTGATATTTTATGACCTACCGCGTGGTGCCGATGACTTGGTCTTCTGTCTGCTCATTCTAACCTGTAAGTTTCTTACTCTTCACGTGTTTATTTTGCTGTTTGGAGTTAGTTAAAGTTGTAAGGAACACATTTTTCAAAAGAAGTGCTTCTTTGTGTAACAAGGCAGATCAAACTAAGAAAATTTAGCAAATACTACAAATCTTATTTGAAGTTCTGGAAACCAAACATCATAGATTCAAGGACAAACAGGTAAAGCTTTCTTCAACTAAAACTTAGCTTTTGTCTTTCCCCCAGGTTGAGAACCCCTGCTCTATACAACTGCTAATCACACAAACGTTTACTCTGTAACCATCGCTTGCAATGCAATCCACAAATATGTCCATTTTGTGGGTAGGAAACACTAACGTAAGCTGCTTTACGTCTCTTACTGTAGTTACAGTGTAGTATTGCAAAACTACATAAAATGAGTCCACCCTTTTTTGCAGTTAAGTTAACTTTTTTTGTCAGTCTTCAAAGGGTCGATAATATTTAATAACGTCATTAATTCCAATACATACACGGTACAGCTAACTTAGGTAATAATAAAATCGAGTTACCAGTAGTGTTAAATAATTATTAATATTAGATTTATGCTTGTAACTTTTAAATACTCTATTTACCAGTATATGCCACATTATATTTAAGTTTAACTTAATTCATGAATTTCAATTTGTACTATTTCACTTTATTTTATCATAAAATGACAATGCAATAATTGCAACTTTTAGCTAAATGAAATAAGTATAAAAAAATAAACAATACATAGAAAATATATACTTGTAAGTATACAAATCCATGGTAAAATGTAAATATTTATTAATTGATTTTATTGGAAACAAATAATACTAGTTACGTTTGTTTTTAATTACCATAAATAAATAATGTTATATTTTAAATAAAATAATGTTTTATTATTGTGTTATTAGTTCATCTTTATATTATTTTAATTGAATTTGTAGCTGAACAAATTAAATATAAATTTAAGTAGTAAAAATTCCGTAGCACATGGAAAACATTTATATTTCATACTATACAATCGTGACACACTTATAAATAATATAAAATGTTTATAATATTTACAAACCTTAAAATAAATACTCCTACTTCAGGCTTTCAATTTCATTAGATACAAGATACTTATTACAAGTATAAAATTACTACGATATCTCTTGATTCAAATCATTAATATAAATAAATTATATATGACAATGATGAGTCAGTTGTGTTTTATTGAAGCCACTGTTGAAGAAGTGGCCAAAACAGTTTATCCGAGTGAATATTATGTCGGTATTACTTTAATAACTGTTATGTACCAATTAAACGGATGATCCTGTATTTCTCCTCAAGTAATTGACAAGTAAG
The DNA here is from genome assembly GCF_021130785.1 of Homalodisca vitripennis. NCBI lineage: Eukaryota > Metazoa > Arthropoda > Insecta > Hemiptera > Cicadellidae > Homalodisca > Homalodisca vitripennis. Next base: position 132,473,556 of record NC_060214.1, on the reverse strand, counting down.
GGGAGAGTTAGGCGGAAGGTGTCAGTTGTCATTGCCAGCTCTCGGGGGGGAAGTTGTTAACGTCGGCTTGGTCTTGTACAGGAGTCCCGTCACAAGTGTAGCTGATCCGGATACGCATCTTCAACATCGTCTACAACACAAGAACAAGACACAGGTGATTGGCTAGAAATTACATAGCTCTTTAAAAATAAAACTTGAAATAAATTTATTTACTAAATACAAAGTAAAGAAGGTTCTCTGATGGTTGAGTCAACCTAGAGTAGTATCTTCTGTCTAATGATACTACAATGACTGTCAGAGTATAAGATCGTGACAGATGTCTCCAGATACGGACATCTCAAATGGCACTGAATCGCAGTAATGTTGCTGTTGAGTGCTGCACAGCTAATGACCTAATGACCTTGTTTTTAACGAATCAAAGACCAAGAAATGTTCTTACGCAGTACGAAAGATCGATTGTCAGCATTTCCCAATCTTGACTTTTTAATGCAGTGGAACACTCGGGTGTTGTGGTTGACAGTAGATTATCGTGGACAGATCATGTTGATAAACTGAGTAGTGCCCTCTTTGCAATTAGAAGAGTTAAGCATGACAGCGCAGAGGATGCGGTTGACTGGAGGAACAGCTGCAGGGGTGATTTTAAAGAATTGTAAATAATGACAGTTCCCGACTCCTATCTGCTGGAAGTGATCTGCCTTGCATCCTCACGACAGCTACAGCACCACGGGGAGACTCGCACTACCAGTGCCAGGGACTTTGCTCTGCCAATTAATCACAGTTGTCTTTGCCTATCGTACTTGGCCTTCATACACTGGAGCCAAGTATTTATTGTCCTTCCTGATATCATCAAGAGAGCTGACCCAATCACCTTTCAGAAAAAACTTAAGGCGGGTTGCTTCAACGACCGTTCTACGTCCATAAGTGAATTTCTGGACGTACCGAATTTTGCCATGCAAAGCAAGTTCTGGACTGCAATTATTATTACAATTACATTGTATCAAGTGACACCATTTTCAATCTTGAAGATTGTAAATATAAGATTTTCAAGGGAGGCGTCAGGGAATTAGAATAATAAGAAAGTGTTGAAAAACACGGCTGCAAGCAAATGCTCACATGTCAGTTTGTTTATTGTGTAATTATTGACGCTTTCATGGTCAAAATCAAAAATGTTTTAGCAGTGTACTGAAGTTTGTTGTAGTAGGCCTAAAATTGGCTAAATTATTGCAAAATAAAATATTGTACAGTGACCATTATATTAAATATGGATTCATTTTCATTGTTTATCTACCTCAGTGTTATTTGCAATGTTATTTAGAGTATAAAGCCACACGGCCAAGGCGTTTGAAACTATACTAAAGTTTTCGAATGGAAATGAGAAAGCTGTTGAAGTTGCATCCACCCCTGCAGTTATACAACAAATTTGTATCACAGCATTTGGTATTACTTAGGATGTTAGGACACAGAGCTGGAAGTTTAAGTTTACATGATCCATTCCGGAACAGGCAATCAACATGACATGATATTCTCAAGTACTGACGGAATTTCAATACAGGGGTGTTGAAGATTTTTGGTTGAGTTCTCTTCCTGTTTACCCGCAAGTGGTTTTAGAAGCTGCAAAGTTGTTACTACAATTCTCATCCACACACCTCCGTGAGTCTAGTACAATTCTCATCCACACACCTCCGTGAGTCTAGTACAATTCTCATCCACACACCTCCGTGAGTCTAGTACAATTCTCATCCACACACCTCCGTGAGTCTAGTACAATTCTCATCCACACACCTCCGTGAGTCTAGTACAATTCTCATCCACACACCTCCGTGAGTCTAGTACAATTCTCATCCACACACCTCCGTGAGTCTAGTACAATTCTCATCCACACACCTCCGTGAGTCTAGTACAATTCTCATCCACACACCTCAGTGAGTCTAGTACAATTCTCATCCACACACCTCCGTGAGTCTAGTACAATTCTCATCCACACACCTCCGTGAGTCTAGTACAATTCTCATCCACACACCTCCGTGAGTCTAGTACAATTCTCATCCACACACTCCGTGAGTCTAGTACAATCTCTCATCCACACACCTCCGTGAGTCTAGTACAATTCTCAGTACCAACACCTTCTCAGTGAGTCTAGTACACTGTAGTACAATTCTCATCCACACACCTCCGTGTCTAGTACAATTCTCATCCTCCGTGAGTCTAGTACAATTCTCATCCACACACCTCCGTGAGTCTAGTACAATTCTCATCCACACACCTCCGTGAGTCTAGTACAATTCTCATACACACCATCCGTGAGTCTAGTACAATTCTCATCCACACACCTCCGTGAGTCTAGTACAATTCTCATCCACACACCTCCGTGAGTCTAGTACAATTCTCATCCACACACCGTGAGTCTAGTACAATTCTCATCCACACACCTCCGTGAGTCTAGTACAATTCTCATCCACACACCTCCGTGAGTCTAGTACAATTCTCATCCACACACCTCCGTGAGTCTAGTACAATTCTCATCCACACACCTCCGTGAGTCTAGTACAATTCTCATCCACACACCTCCGTGAGTCTAGTACAATTCTCATCCACACACCTCCGTGAGTCTAGTACAATTCTCATCCACACACCTCCGTGAGTCTAGTACAATTCTCATCCACACACCTCCGTGGGTCTAGTACAATTCTCATCCACACACCTCCGTGAGTCTAGTACAATTCTCATCCACACACCTCCGTGAGTCTAGTACAATTCTCATCCACACACCTCCGTGAGTCTAGTACAATTCTCATCCACACACCTCCGTGAGTCTAGTACAATTCTCATCCACACACCTCCGTGAGTCTAGTACAATTCTCATCCACACACCTCCGTGAGTCTAGTACAATATCTCAATTCTCATCCACACACCTCCGTGAGTCTAGTACAATTCTCATCCACACACCTCCGTGAGTCTAGTACAATTCTCATCCACACACCTCCGTGAGTCTAGTACAATTCTCATCCACACACCTCCGTGAGTCTAGTACAATTCTCATCCACACACCTCCGTGAGTCTAGTACAATTCTCATCCACACACCTCCGTGAGTCTAGTACAATTCTCATCCACACACCTCCGTGAGTCTAGTACAATTCTCATCCACACACCTCCGTGAGTCTAGTACAATTCTCATCCACACACCTCCGTGAGTCTAGTACAATTCTCATCCACACACCTCCGTGAGTCTAGTACAATTCTCATCCACACACCTCCGTGAGTCTAGTACAATTCTCATCCACACACCTCCGTGAGTCTAGTACAATTCTCATCCACACACCTCCGTGAGTCTAGTACAATTCTCATCCACACACCTCCGTGAGTCTAGTACAATTCTCATCCACACACCTCCGTGAGTCTAGTACAATTCTCATCCACACACCTCCGTGAGTCTAGTACAATTCTCATCCACACACCTCCGTGAGTCTAGTACAATTCTCATCCACACACCTCCGTGAGTCTAGTACAATTCTCATCCACACACCTCCGTGAGTCTAGTACAATTCTCATCCACACACCTCCGTGAGTCTAGTACAATTCTCATCCACACACCTCCGTGAGTCTAGTACAATTCTCATCCACACACCTCCGTGAGTCTAGTACAATTCTCATCCACACACCTCCGTGAGTCTAGTACAATTCTCATCCACACACCTCCGTGAGTCTAGTACAATTCTCATCCACACACCTCCGTGAGTCTAGTACAATTCTCATCCACACACCTCCGTGAGTCTAGTACAATTCTCATCCACACACCTCCGTGAGTCTAGTACAATTCTCATCCACACACCTCCGTGAGTCTAGTACAATTCTCATCCCACACACCTCCGTGAGTCTAGTACAATTCTCATCCACACACCTCCGTGAGTCTAGTACAATTCTCATCCACACACCTCCGTGAGTCTAGTACAATTCTCATCCACACACCTCCGTGAGTCTAGTACAATTCTCATCCACACACCTCCGTGAGTCTAGTACAATTCTCATCCACACACCTCCGTGAGTCTAGTACAATTCTCATCCACACACCTCCGTGAGTCTAGTACAATTCTCATCCACACACCTCCGTGAGTCTAGTACAATTCTCATCCACACACCTCCGTGAGTCTAGTACAATTCTCATCCACACACCTCCGTGAGTCTAGTACAATTCTCATCCACACACCTCCGTGAGTCTAGTACAATTCTCATCCACACACCTCCGTGAGTCTAGTACAATTCTCATCCACACACCTCCGTGAGTCTAGTACAATTCTCATCCACACACCTCCGTGAGTCTAGTACAATTCTCATCCACACACCTCCGTGAGTCTAGTACAATTCTCATCCACACACCTCCGTGAGTCTAGTACAATTCTCATCCACACACCTCCGTGAGTCTAGTACAATTCTCATCCACACACCTCCGTGAGTCTAGTACAATTCTCATCCACACACCTCCGTGAGTCTAGTACAATTCTCATCCACACACCTCCGTGAGTCTAGTACAATTCTCATCCACACACCTCCGTGAGTCTAGTACAATTCTCATCCACACACCTCCGTGAGTCTAGTACAATTCTCATCCACACACCTCCGTGAGTCTAGTACAATTCTCATCCACACACCTCCGTGAGTCTAGTACAATTCTCATCCACACACCTCCGTGAGTCTAGTACAATTCTATACAATTCTCATCCACACACACCTCCGTGAGTCTAGTACAATTCTCATCCACACACCTCCGTGAGTCTAGTACAATTCTCATCCACACACCTCCGTGAGTCTAGTACAATTCTCATCCACACACACCACACCGTGAGTCGTGAGTCTAGTACAATTCTCATCCACACACCTCCGTGAGTCTAGTACAATTCTCATCCACACACCTCCGTGAGTCTAGTACAATTCTCATCCATCCACACACCTCCGTGAGTCTAGTACAATTCTCATCCACACACCTCCGTGAGTATAGTACAATTCTCATCCACACACCTCCGTGAGTCTAGTACAATTCTCATCCACACACCTCCGTGAGTCTAGTACAATTCTCATCCACACACCTCCGTGAGTCTAGTACAATTCTCATCCACACACCTCCGTGAGTCTAGTACAATTCTCATCCACACACCTCCGTGAGTCTAGTACAATTCTCATCCACACACCTCCGTGAGTCTAGTACAATTCTCATCCACACACCTCCGTGAGTCTAGTACAATTCTCATCCACACACCTCCGTGAGTCTGGATCTTCAACATTGACTTATCTAATTTCAAAACATCGAGCAAGACTCGACATGGGAAGTTACCTGTGCTTTGTGACTGGTTATAACTGTGACTACAACCAGAACCAATCTTCTCACAAAGTTACAAAGTGATATAATAGTGTCAGTAACTACTTTTGTGGATTTTGTTAAACAAAATTTGTTTAGTAATCTGTTTCATTGATGTCTTAAACAGACTTACTAGTGGGAATAAATGTAGGCAAAGGCTGTATATTCAAAAATGTATTTGAAGTAATATTAAACGTTATGTAAAGTATTTAATTTTAAAACATGCAAGTGTAACCTACACCCTGACCTGCAAGTCTAAATGTTACTACATGTGTTGATCCCATAAGGTGATGCTGAACTCAGCCTTCATAGGACCTAGAGAGTAAGAGTTACTATACTGTAATACATTACAAACTCACCCTGTTGGGGTTGATGACCTTGATAGTCTGAGTTATCTGGCCACCAGGACTGATCACAGTGCCAGATGGTGGTTGCATTTGTAACTGGAATGTCTGCAAACAACACAACATTTAATACTCAAACAAATCTCAATCATCAAGATACTGTTCAGACACTCTGCATATAGTATCTGTACACACTAAAGGACGCCAGGACTGATCACAGTGCCAGATGGTGGTTGCATTTGTAACTGGAATGTCTGCAAACAACACAACATTTAATACTCAAACAAATCTCAATTATCAAGATACTGTTCAGACACTCTGCATATAGTATCTGTACACACTAAAGGACATAAGAGACTGAGGCCAAATAAATGTAGATAAATAAACCAGAAGAGATTGTTAAGACATGAAAAAGACCGTGTGCTCTCGTTATATGTCTCAGTTACAGTGTGTGTTTAAATTTTAATGGCTGAGATTTCCATGAGTGTGATAATTTGTTTAGGTGTTACAGCTATTTATTTTTTTTTTTAATATCAGTTAGTAGCCAAAATGGTACAACTTTAAGAATTGTTGACTTAGTGGCTGGTCTGCAAGTTCGATGTGTAAAAATAAAATTAGTTTACACAACTAATTCCTCCTCTCATTACTTTGGTTTCATCCTTCTTCATGTGATGATTTTCAGACCAGGAATATTCAACAATTTTAGTCTTGTAAACCCTTTTCTTGTATTGTTATTTGTTCTTTAATTCCAACCAATGTTTATTGGGTCATTTGTTTCACACATATATATATATATATATATATATATATATATATATATATATATATATGTATATATATATATATATATATACATATATATATTAATCTCCAATAAGAAATCTTCAATTGTTTAAATTAAACAGTTTCTATATTTCGGCGCCGTCTTCAGGAAATTAAAAATTATAAATAGGGCTATAAGAGCAAAATACAACATAAAACATCAACACGGAAAATGAAAACTAAGAATGAATTATGTAGAATGGTAAACATATGATTTGAATTTATATATTCACTTTGTTGACTAAGTCACCTTAAATTTATTCCATTTGGAAATTTTTATTTAGTGACGAGTTGATGGGCTTGTTCCATGGTTCTAAGACTGTTTGTACTTAAATTTTCTGATATTTTTTTAATTGGTTTCACTGAATATGTTTCTTCAAATGTTTTAAGCCATGTGCCACTACAGGTTGCTCTGTCTTTTTATGTTTATATGCATATCTGTGTCCTGCCATCCCTGTTCTAAGAGAATTTATTGTTGAGCCAATTTAATCTTTAGGGCATAACTTGCACTGAATTTGATAAACAATATTTTTTTACTTCAAATATACTGTATGATTTTTGTGTAGAACTACTTGTAAATGTTTTTGAAGTAGAGCACATGTTGCAAACTAAGCACCTGGGTTTATTGCAAGGATGTGATCCAACTATCACGTTTTCTTGGTCTTTGTGCTTAGGTAATTTTGGATGGACTAAAATATCTTTCAAAACTGATGGTTTTCTAAATCTTATTTTTGGAGTGTATTCGAAAATGTTTTTAGTTGAAGCAGAGCTGTCCAATAAATTGTACACTACTCGAAGTATATTGTTAATTTTATAAAGTTCTGGGTGGTATTTTGTTAAAAGTTTTGGATCATTATTGTCAAATTTAGATTTATTTGTTCCAATTGATAGTGATTTAGTGTTCGGTTTATTGTTTAAAAGTTTGCGTGGATAACCCCTTTTGGAAAATGCTGATAATAAATTATCAATATATTGTTCTAAGTGATATTTTTCACTGCTTAAATTTTGGGCTCTTTTAGCTAAACTTTTGAAATGGCTTTTTTGATATGGGACGGATGACAACTGTTATAACGTAGGTATTTGGAATGTGTTGGTGTTTTTTATATTGATTTTAGTTTTCAACTTCTGATTTTCAATAAAAATATCTATATCAAGGAAAATTACATTTGAATCAGATATTTCCCACGTAAACTTTAAGTTGCAAAAAGTGTTCAGTGATTGTAAAAATTGTTGTAATTGTTCATTACTATATGTCCATATCATGAAGATATCACCAATGTAACGTTCTTAAAATATGGGTTTTTATGGTTGTTTTTCTAGAAATTCATATTCAAGATTGCCCATCACAAGATTAGCATAAGAAGGAGCCATTCTTGTTCCCATGGCTGTCCCTTTTTTGCTGTAGATAAAAGTTACTTTGAAACCTAAAGCAATTCATAGTTAGAATGAAATTTATTAATGTTAAAGAAAATCTGACGAAGATAGTGTATTTTGGATTGTTTGTTTAAGTAGTATCTGACAGAATCAATTCCTTGTTGGTATTCAATATTTGTGTACAATGATTGGACAACGATTGTTACTAATTTAGTATTTTCAGGAAGAGGTTGAGCTACATTTTTCACAAGGTGCAAAAAATCATTACTATTTTTCACGGAAGAAGGAAGATTATCACAATTTTTTTTAAATGGTCATCAACAAATGAAGAAATTCTCTCAGTTGGAGAAGATATTGAAGCTACAATTGGTCTTCCTGGTGGATTTGAAATATTCTTGTGGATTTTTGGCAATATGTAGAATGTTGGTGTTTTTTGAGATTTATTTATTAGTAAATTGATGGAATGATCACTTAAGTTTTCTTGTAAGGCATAGTTCTTTATGTTTTTAGATATTGTTTAACAAAATTCTTCATTAAGATCTCTATTTAAAATTTTATAAGAAGTTGTGTTCCTCTACAGAAAATGAAGAGGAAAGAAGAGATATGACAGAGGAGACAGAAGATGAAGAGGATTTTAGTATGTGCGAATTGGAAAAAGCGGTTAAAGAGATGAAAGAGGGGAAATCTGCGGGAATAGACGAGCTGACGGCTGAGATGATCAAGGCGGCGGGCCCATTGGGAATTCAATGGTTGTACAGAGTGATGAGAGTGATTTGGAAGGAAAAGAAGATACCAGAAGACTGGAAAATGGGAATAATAGTACCGATTTTTAAGAAAGGCAATAAGCAAAAATGCGAGAATTACAGGGGAATAACTTTGTTGTGCCATACACAAAAAATTTATGAAAAAATACTGTTGCAGAAAATTAGACCAGTACTGGAAGAAACAGGAAGAGAGGAGCAATGTGGTTTTAGGAAAGGTAGGTCAACGGTGGATGCTATTTTTGTGATGAGACAAGTGTTAGAAAAGAGGTGGGAATACGGAAAAGATACAATGGTAGCGTTTATAGACCTACAGAAGGCATATGATAAGGTACTGAGAGAAAGGATATGGGAGAGTATGAGAAAGAGAGGATTGCGTGAGGGAATAGTAGAAAGAATAAAGAATCTGTACGGCATATGTAAAAACAGGGTAAGAATTGAAGAAAAATATACAGATACTTTTAAAACAGAGAGAGGAGTAAGGCAGGGAAGCATATTGTCACCTTTCCTTTTCAATATTATAATGGATGAAATTATTCTAGAAGTACAAGGAAACAGAGGAGCAGAAGAACTTAAGACAATAGCATATGCGGATGACATAATGATATGGGAAAATAGGGAAGAAGAGTTAGAACGAGAGTTAAACAAATGGGCAAAAGTGGCGAAGAAATATGGTTTAGAGATGAACATACAAAAATGTAAAGTAATGAAAGTAGAGAGAAGGGATGGAAATAACAAAGACGTGTTAGTTGAAGGAAAAAGACTTGAAAAGGTGAAGGAATTCTGTTATTTAGGAAGTATCATAACAGATAGGGGCACAATAAGAGAAGAGATAGGAAACAGAATATGGAAGAGTGGAAAGTTTTTCAATATGGTAAAGAAGATTGTGTGGAGTTGGAACATTGGGAAAGAATCAAAAGTATTGATGTATAAATCTTATTTCCAACCAATTTTATTATATGGAGCAGAGACGTGGACGTGGACTAAAAATGATTTAAGCAGATTGCAAGCTGCAGAAATGAGATTTTGAGAGGGATAGAGAAGACTACAAGAAGAGATAGAATAAGGAACGAAATAACCAGAGAAAGATTGAAGGTAGTTTCACTGCAAGAGACAATGGAAGGAAGAAGAATACAGTGGATGGGGCATGTGAAGAGGATGGGAGATAATAGAATGCCTAGAATAGCACTGGAGAAGGAGGAAGGAGGAAGAAGACCAAGAGGAAGACCGAGAGGAAGATGGGAGGACCAAGTGTGGAAAGACATAGAGAGAAGGGGACTACAGAAAATACAGGTGGATGAAGAGGAGACCTGGAAGGATAGACTAAAGTGGAGGAGGCTGTGTACGACGACGACCCGTGAGAACGGAAACGTCTGACGATGATGATGATGATGATGATGAAGAAGTTGTGTCACTCAGTTGTCTTTCTGCTTCAGCAATATAATCCTTTATATTCATTATTATAGTCCCATCCCCCTTGTCAGCAGGAAGTATTATTATGTCCTTGTTATTTTTAAAAGAATTTATTTTTTTTGCTACAGTTTTGTTAAATTATTGTTATCTGAAGGTGGCTTAAATTTCAAGAGAGATTTGTGTATCTTCTCATCTGCTTCTTCATTTTTATTGTTATTTAAAAAGTATTAATTTTTCTTAAAAACTAACGCATCAGAAACCAATTTTATATGGTTGAATTTTGGAGTTGGTGCAAAGTTAAGCACTTTGGTAATAAAATCAATTTCATTTTGTTTTAAAGTGCAGTTGGATAAATTAATACAGTTTGTTTTAGTTAAAGTGATATCTTTAGATTAAAAACAATCATCTATGTTCGCAGTTGGTTCTAAGTCATCAAAAAGGGATGAAATATTCAATATAGCATTCTTAATTGAGTCATTTGATGGTAAGGGTTCCATTGAAGAAGCTGGTTTAACCTTAGAGGTGGTATTGTAAATTCTCTGTAGTGGCTGGATGTTTTATGCCAACTGATCGTGTATTTTTTTACTGTATATTACTACCTCAATTAAGGGGACATGGAACTCAATATTTTGATTTTTTTAGGTTTTTATTTTTTTGCAAATTATTATAGTTTGATTTGTTACAAAAAAAATGATACCACTCCCACATTTCTATGACAACTATAACCCTTATAGAAAAATTAAACAAAATATCTTGTCACACTAAGCTTATCACGCTTAGGCCTAACGAGCTACTTGGTGAAGGTAAACTCACCAGCTCATTCTTTACACCAAAGTTTTGTAGACTTTTTATACATACAAAGACTCAACTTATGTTGTGTATTAGTTTTTGTGTGTTGGCTACATTGCCAGAGTTTAGTATTTTGACATCTGCTGTTTGATTATTGTGCTTTCTGCAAATACAGTTAGACTCCAACAGTTTGTTTGTTTC